>NW_027291679.1:0-3436 GCF_016086655.4 Lepeophtheirus salmonis | reverse complement strand
CATCATTAATTAACAAATTAATATCTCATTTGCGATCATATGACTGAATAATCGCTAACATAGTAAATTCCATATTTTTCTTCTTAAATTATGCACAATACAGCTGTAATGTTCAAAAAACTGTTCAAAATGGACAAATTTCCCTTCAATTTATCATAATTTTTTAACTAATTTGTCTTTTTATGAGGAAAAAAAATAATTTACTCTTATGGTAATTATGTCTTTTTTCAATTTTTCTTCTAAATGATGGTGATTCTATTCAGATCCATTTTTCCTTTTTTGAATATATTTATTGCAAATAAAAGATAGATTAAGTTGATAACCGAAGATGGATAACTACGTATTTACAAATAAGAAATAAATAGAAATTTATTTACCGAGTCACTTGGAGCCTAAAGAAATAAATATACACTAATTAATGTTACGTAATATGCAATAAAATATTTTGTAGTTTTAGTCAGTAAATCTTTTGCAAAGGATAAATCTATTACTTAAACATTGATACGTCTTTTAAATGTAAAATGATAATAAAAGCAAAATTTGAGCTATTGCGAGTTTTGAGTTGATTATAATGTTTAAAATTACAAATTTACAAATAATTTAGTCAACAATCAATGGTTAATGACTGCATACAGATAAATAATGAATAATTAGTAAAATATAAAAGCAACAAAATGATTCATCGATTTACTTGGATCACGAAAAATTGCTAATTTTATCAATGTCAAATTAGGGCTTTTTTTAGCAAAAAAAAAAATTCGGAAAATGATTAATTCGTGAATATAAAGTGAATTGTAACAGTTAGGAAAATAGTTAAAAATTACCTGTGCTTCGGTAGCCTGGATAAAAAATTATACATAATTTATATTAAGTAGTAATTAATATACTTGATTAATTATATTTCTACACAAAAAGCTCTTTATTTCTGTTTTTTTTAAAATTAGTTCTAGTACTGACAGTCGGAAGGATCGACATCTTAAAGAATAGTTCTAAGACTAGAGTGGTCTGAATAAATAACAACTGACACAACACTAGTTGTGGGTAGCGTTTACGTAAGCTAACATTGCATTAATGTGAGTTTTTGAGTTGTTCTCAATGTTAAAAAACAAATTTACAAGAGAATTTAGTCAACAATCAAAGGTTAATGACTACATACAGATAAATAATTAATTGAAAAAATATAAAAACGTTATGATGATTCATCATTTTGGTTGAATCATCAAACATAACTATTCTTATCCATTTCAGTTAAGGGCTTTTTTGATAGTTTAAAAAAATAATTCGAAAAATGATTAATTCGAGAGTTTAAAGTGAATTGGAACATAAAGGAAAATAGTTTGAAAAATGCCTGTGCTTCGGTAGCCTGAATATAAAATTCTGCATAATTGTTGTTAAGGCAGATTCAATATTATATTTTTATTTGAAAAGCGTTTTTGTATACGTTAAATATTTTAAAATCAAATTTTTCTCGAATAGAAAAAACAACTAGTTAATTAATTTAGTCTCAAACTATAGGTAATTTACAAAGTCGAAAAACTAATTTATAAATTGTCAATCCACTTGTTCACTTTTAAACTGATAAAAAATATATTAATAATTGATTAATATGATTTAATTAAAATTATAAAAAAATTATTTAGTCAATTTGTCTTTGGTTATTAAATTAAAGAAGACTTATCGAATAGTATTTCCTTACAAATCAAGTTTATTTCTATAGTGTATAGATATAGGTATGACAACAATTGAAGTCAAAATTGCCGTATTTTTAGTTTTGACTCTATAAAAAATAGATGAAAACAAATTTGAAAATGTATTTAGTCAACAACCAAAGATTAATCAATATATATTTATAAATTACACTATGTAACAACGTTCAGGTCTTGGAATGCCCCCGGCCTTAAACCAACATTTATTATAGTTATTTAAGACGTAAGACAAAAATATGACGACTAAAAACTACAAAAAACATACTTAGGGACTTTTTTATTAATACAAAGTCAGGTTTTTAGAGTATAAATTTAAAATTCAGAGCTATATTTCAGCGTACAAAAACTATTTAAATGGAAATAAAAGTTAACATCAAATTGATAAAGAATATTTCAGGAATTAAAAGATTATAGATTTATTACGTTCTATTGATGTCATTTCTAAATTGAAGGATCTTATTTGGAAGTTAATATTTTTTAAGACAGAGGGTTCCATGATTTTGCGTGGGGGGGTCTTAGTCCTAAAAATGGTCAACTCTGTTATAAAATTACTAATATAAATAGGTTTATTATTATATATAAATAAATCTACTCGTACTGGCGTGGGTTGCCTGCGTTGAAGGGCTAAGTAGAGGGGAAGAGAAACAAAAAAAAGATGGTAGAAGAAAAATGACAGAGAGAGGGATATATAAAGATACAGAGGGATAAGAGAGACGGGAAGAAAATGAGAAGAAAAATGATAAATCATTTTGGTCAAAAAAATGCTTTTAATGACCTTGGAGGCCCAAAAAATTATCATTGCAACATTTTTGGTTATTTTATATGTCTACATGATAAACTTTAGATGTAATTGTTTGACAATTTTGGATTCCATGTATGATATCACCAAAAACAGACTTATAAATATGTATAAGATATGATGAAAATATTAATTTCTTATTTCAATTAGTTGGTGACTGGAAAATTCCCCCTTGGAATTTTAGCCTTCGGAAGTTTTGCTCTCGTATATTGATGTATGTTTCTTTGCGCTTAAAATGGGTCTTCCTCTACTTGAAGTTCCTTGTAATTTATTTTTTCAGCTCTCATTATTGTAAAGAGACATAGAGAACACAATCACCCATCAAATCCTAAAGTTTGTGAGGTCAAATCAAAGTTAAAACTTTATGCTTCAGACTCGGGGATTTCTTCGAGATCACTTATCTCTGAAGTTACTACAAATTTGGATGAAACCACTATAGCTTTACTCCCGAGCATTTCGACCTTGTCAAGAAATATACGATATTGCAGACAAAAAAAAAATGATCAATTACCTCCGATTTCTAATGAACTGAGTTCAAAATATAGTTCCTTTCGAATATACCTTCCTAGCCAATGAAGATAACTTCTTACTATTCGACAGTGGCTTGCAACGGAACTTTAAAATACTGCCCATGCTTGTATTATAAGCTCTTTACAATAAGTGCCGTTATAGGACAAACATGAATATTTCGTCTTTTCGCGTTACTTCCATCTAACCCGCAGGAGATTTCTTGGTGATTCAGACAGTTATTAGGAGAAGCCCTTATTTTCAAGAATTCCTTAGGTTTGTCGCAATAGTTCTGAGCTCTAAAAGTTGAGGCTTGCTAAATTATATGTGACAAGATATATTTTTACCATAATATATATATTATGTCCAAAAATTGATGGTAGTATTAAAAATATCCGTTTTGTAGTAAAAAAAAAATATTTTG
>NW_027291678.1:0-1343 GCF_016086655.4 Lepeophtheirus salmonis | reverse complement strand
TTATTCAAAACCAGATGAAGGATACTTAAATTTCTATTAATTTTCAAAAATTCAGAAATCTCCCACAATACAGAGCTCCAGGACGGTTGGAAAATAAAGACAGACTTTCCTGAGTGTTTCTGCCAGAATGTTGGCCCATTCCTCCTCCATCTTGGCCTTCATGACCCCCAAGCTGTAGTGGTAGTAAGTGTTGGCCTTGGTCCACATGTAGGAGTCATGTAGGTTGAAGTTGGGGAGTAGGGCGACCAAATCTCCACAAAATAAAATAAATCCGCATTGGTAATTTAGCTTTAATGGACTTGATTCGGATATCCTCAAATTTTTAGTGTCAATGATGATGACATGATTGAGATTCAAAATATAATCAGAGATTTTGACATTGTAAAAAAATAACATCATTGACAGAGTGAAGCAATGGATAATAAAAACTCGGCTAACATAATTATGAGGGTAAAATAGTCGATTTGTCTCTTAAAAGTTACAATGTCATTGGCATCTTACAGATCTGCTTTTTTGTGATATCATTTTGGAAACTGACCAGAATTATATATATCTAATCGAATATCTTTAATTCAAGGTAAAATATTCAGTATGTATATATATATTAACATGAATTATACAAAAGAAAGATAGACAGAAAAAATTGATTTTTATGTGTGATATATATGAATATTAATCAAGTTGTAACATTCCCATAATTGGTATATTTTACTCCATTGAATGTAATATTCAACACCCTGGATCATCATGACTCAAGTTATCTGAGTTATGAAAAAGTGAGAATATTATGCCAGATAAGTTCTCATCGAATCTCTAGTTGAGAGAAATAGATGACAAACTCTTATGAAATAGTTAGGACCGATTAGAATTCCCTTTGAAATACCAAGAGACCACCAATGGAAAATTATTTAAAATTTGTTTTAAAACCTCTCTTCACCATCAAAAACTGAATATAGTGCATATACAGGGTAATTCAGGTCAATCTAGACCATCTTTAACTTCATTCTGAATAATAAGGAAAGTATTTAACTAGGTTATTTCTATTTTAAAGTGAAAGGCTGAGCCTTAAGTCTAAGTTAGTTGCCCAACCATATAAGAGAAAAACCCACAAGTTGGGATTATCTGACTTTTATTTTTCCAAACAGTTTTTGGTTAATCTTTAATTCCTGGCCAATGGAATATGTACTCTCATGTCGGTCCAAAAATGGCAGTCCAACTCGACAATTTCCATCATTCTATCGACCCCCATATTACTAGAACGGAATCGTTAGAAACACCGCTTTGTTATTGCATTCGATACTGTTTTGGCTCCATAAACTGCAATGTTTTTCACCCCCTGCTCC
>NW_027291677.1:0-492 GCF_016086655.4 Lepeophtheirus salmonis | reverse complement strand
ATCAATAAAAATACAATTTTTAACATCTGTAGTTAAACTTCTACAGGACACTATTTTAATATACCGAATTATAAATACAGAATACTGAAATAATGAGTCAGTCCCAATACAATCTATTGGCTAAATTTTCTGTATTGCATAATTACTATTATACTACAAGTCGAGTCGAGATTCAGTCTTTCTCACAGTCCATGTCTAACATGAATTCAGTTAAATATGTCATAACTTTAAGTTGCTAAACACAAACCAAGACATGGAGTTAATCAAAGATATTCACCCTTTTTCCAAATATGGAAGTTGCTATTCATTATTCTTCTCTTTTTTTAATGAGCAAAGTACTTTGTTTAATAACAAACATCTCTTTGTTTTTGTCTTGTGTGAGTAACCCTCCTTCCTTTATTTTTTTTTTTTTTTTTTGCTAGTAACTTCTTTTTTTGTTCTTGTAACAGCCAATTCTACTAGCTTCAAATGATGGTTAAATTGTGAAATAAT
>NW_027291676.1:0-2915 GCF_016086655.4 Lepeophtheirus salmonis | reverse complement strand
TGAAGAATCCCGGAAAATGGCCTTCCAGTATTTACTATAGGTTATGTGTACGTTCATTATTTACTTCTAGAATAAGTAACAGCTCATGATCAGTGTTTTGATAGATCATACTAGGTTAGGCCTCGCTGTAAGGTTGTAAAAGAAGAATGAGGTTTTCTCTGAGGGTTCAATGATGATAAAGTTTTTCAAAGCAGTTACAAATCTCCATTGATTATAGTAAATATCATAGGAGACTTATATATAAAAACAGCACTTTTTCAATTTTGATATATTTCCCCCATTTTCCCCCATGCTTTAAAATGTCAGAATCGAAGACAACGTTGTTTGAAGTTTATGGTACAAACCATGATTCTAAAAATTGGTTCTCAAAACTAGTCAGAGGGAGTCTGGCCTTTGGATGGAAAGGAATTATTATTAGCGGAGGATTTTAATGTAACATTCATTACGTCACTCATCTATTTTATTAAATTTTTTAAAAACTTTTTAGCGGAGTCATATCTCCTCCTTTATTAAGTACAATGATGATTTAATATATTTGAAAAGTAAGAAAAGGAAAAACAAGTATCAACAGGTTAATAAACAATAGAGTGACGTCGATCCAGAAATAAATACAAACTTCCTGGACCCTCGGCCTGCCTTTCCAGTTCTATAAAAAGTTTGATTTACTTCTATCACAAATACTCGCTAAAGTTTTCGAAGAAATATTTAAGAAAGGTTATAAATCCTTTTTATGATACTTTATGAGTTGTGGTTCTCTGACTTGATCCTTACAAAATATAGAGACCAACATGATTTAAAAATGACATGCCAATCTCTCTTGAATACATCATACAAAATTCTTACAGACACATTTACTTAATCGCCGAATAAGACAATATCATTTGATAGATTCTCTATCCTTAGAGGAGTTCGACAAGGAGTCTTTTTCCCCCTCCTCTTTTCATAATGGCGATGAATGGTCTATGGGAGATGATAAACTTTTGATTCAAGGATAAAACAGTGTATCGCCGGGAAATATACTTCTGAAATGCTTTTTATAGGCTGATGAGTCACCATTTTCTGTTCAAGCTCCAGAGGCGAAGTAACAGAATCCATTCGTGCAATCTTCGATAAATTGGGAAAATTTAAAATACAGTCTGGACTTTCGGTTAATATAGAAAAACGATGATCGTTACCAATTTGAGGAAGATCTGAGGCCACAATTTGAGAAACCAAATTCGTTTCAGCGGCAACCCTACTTGGGTTCAAGTGTCCACATTCGCATTGGTAGCCTTAAAAGGAAACGAAGAAAAAAATATATCCAATATATATGAGCATGCTTACAAATGTTTAAATGTGTGAGGGGGGGATCAGCATCTTACCTATCTAGAGGATACATAAATACGCAAATAGAAGAATGGGGCCTCGGATCTCCAAACATAGAGGCTTTGTGGAAAGTACTGAACTTCTCTTGTTTTACAAGACTGAGGAAAAGCAGTGATTTCTGGGCATTGAGGATCAAGGGGTGAGTTCGAAAAAAAGACTTGGTTATAATCTGACTGATTATTTATGGGACCATTAAATGTTTCTCTTTACCTTAATTGTATTGGGCAATCTTGATACTTAGATAATAAATTAAACCTAAAGTATTATTCAAAAATGGTTCGATTTTAGTTTAATATCTTTTTTGGCATTCAATGGTGTGTTTATCTATACTTTAAGACCGATGAGGAAGGGTATAAGCCATACTTAGATCCCTGAAAAATAATTATTGAGCTTTTCACATCTGAAAGCATGGGAAAAAATGCAGAGAGATATCAAAATTCAAAAAGTATTTTTTGAATAGGTATAATGCTAGACCCTGCAAGGACTATGTAAAACTATATAATAACACACTTCATGCGTTTGTAGACTTCCCTGACATCTATATCCTTAAATTTTGTATCCATAAACATAAAAGGATTGATGAGTGGGTGAAAAAATATGTTAAAGGTCTTATTCCTTCTAAATTTCAAAGAAGAACAACGGAACTTCTGCGGTAACATGTAATTTTTAATTGTGTCCTCCTCTTCAGCCGACTAACTAAATATTAGCATATTCAGGAAGACGAGTTGAGAGGTATCATCTTGCCCCTACGCTCACTATGCCTCTCTTGCAATGAAAATCCTACATCAGGGTTGAGTGTTGGAATTTTGCAGGTATCTCCCATCGACTTGGACGTCCTTGACAAAGGATTAATGAAACTTCATCAAATATATATCGCAGATGTTTACTGTTTTTCTTAAGATTGATTTTTAAAATATTAGTTGAAATTATACACTAGAACAATAAGTATAAACTATAATGTTTACTTACGCACTTGATACATAATTGCTCCAGTGTATTTATAGTATATATTCTGTATAATATGTGGCCCATATATAAAGTTTAAAAAAAAAAAAAAGAGATCACACATTAGAATAACGTTGGTTGGTAAATTACGATTTTAATGGTTTTTTTATTTGATAAATATTATAACTATTTGATAGCAGCAGAAGATACCCACAATGCTGGGCTGAATTTGTGGTGGAATAAAAACAAATAATGGATGTAGAAGAAAAAGACAGAGAGGATGCAGAAAGAGGCAAAAGAAAGGGGTAGAGATAGTAAGTAGGAGATAGGAACGGGGATTAAATTGTCGCCAAAATATTTTTCTACAAAAAACAACACAAAATATACATTTTTAACTTTTTGTTGAAAATCAAAGCTATGACGAGCGTATAGGTAATAGAGTAGCCATTCATTTGATATAATCACCGTTGGCATCAATAACGGCCTCAATACGGCCTCTGAACCGGCCGCAGGCTCTTCTTGACCATCTCATTGTCCATGTTGCCGAATACCTCCTTGATGGAGTCCATCAGGCTGGCCTTGGTGCTATGGGGATGTCTGTTGGT
>NW_027291675.1:0-3408 GCF_016086655.4 Lepeophtheirus salmonis | reverse complement strand
AAATCTTGTAAAATTTAGGAAACTTTATCATGGCAAGGCTATTCCTTCTAACTACACCATTGCAAAGCAATTGCAGTCCCTAAGAAAAGTAATGCCGTCAAGGATTACGAAAGAATATGATACATCTTCTTATCTTGGACGAAACTATGATCAATGACTGCAGTATTGATTCGTCCTGTATATGGACATTGTTAGGTATTAGTTTTTCGACGCCGTTGTTATATTAATAATTTATTTAAATTCTTTTTGTCAAGAGTTCTCCGATTTTTCTTCATCTCTTGACGATTTCTCTGATATCCTAACTTCTGAGCATGGAAACGTCACATTTCGTATTAAATGGACAAACAATAAAAGTATATTCATCCATTGATGAAAACGTTGTCCTCGCAACTCATGCTTTGTGCTTCATGTTGAAAGGTATTCAAACCAGTTGGAAAAAAGTCGTTGAATTCAATTTTACTGCAAACCCATTCGACCCTAAAAAAGGTACTTCCATAATTAAGCAAATTATCATTCAGTTTCAGCCATTTATCTTAAAGTTAGCTCGATATGTGTCCATCAAATCAGGCGATATCGAGAGACCCCAGAATAGTGCTAAAGAAAGCCAATATCATTAATACTTTTTGTAGTCCCCTTTCATCAAATTAACTAATATGTATCATCGCAGATATGCCACATTTGATAAAAATCTACAAAATCACTTAATTAGAGGACATGCGATAATAATACCAGCACATTTTGTAGGGAAATACAATTTTTCCTCTGATACTGTGGACTAGTATTGTGTCAGTCCAGAGTGGTAAAATTTAGTCCAGTCCAATCCCACTTGTTGGTCCGTGAAGAAGGTAAAATCGATCCTTCGCGACGTCAATGAGGGTTTTTTCCTTTTTTTAATTATTTTGTCATAAAAATAAAGTAAATTATATAACTAAGTAACGATATAATATGCTCGTATTATGTTGTATTATAATGAAAAAAATGATATTTTTTGCAAGATATGTGTAATAATCTTAATGCATATTTAATATATGTCATTTTGCTTAATAAACAATCGATATTTTTACGAAAAATTCCATGGACTAAAGACTATAATAATTGTTCTTCTTTAAATTTACTTTCTAAAGAAAAGTATTTTTAGGAAAACTTTTTAATTTAATGTAGCGATTCTTCAGTTTTGTTGTTTGAACAAGCTAGCTATGTATTTGAAAGCCAAAATGCAAGAACATGCAAGTTGAACAATCCTATTCATGAGATATCTTCATCAATCTTGACAAATCTTTCCAATGATTCTTTTTTTACTTCTTGTCCCTCTAAGCATTGGGTAAAATTGCAATATAAATTTTTAATATAAAATTTATAATTGTGAGTTATATTTTTGTCACACAAAAAAAAAAAAAATTGAAGGCGCTTCAAATGTCTTATTGACAAGTAATGCGAGCAAAAGCTTAAAAATGAGACAAATTGTTTCTTAAATTTTAAATCCTCTGTTTATTTGTATATTATTTTGTATGAATATATTCAATTTGGTAACTATTTGTAAGTATTTGATTCAGTTTCACTTTATTCATATATATAAGCTTAGGGTTTTACGTTATTAGTTCATATTTTTCTCTTTAGACCGCGCACATGATAACCAAACTCTCCTTTTCTAAGGCACTGATCTACTCCATCATAAACCAAAGTAAATTTAATCTAAAAGTAAATTAGTGTTGTCTCAAATTAAGGAAGAACTTGTGGGAAATTATATCTAGTCTTAGATTAGACTACAGGTAGATCCATGAATTATTTATTTTTCCATGGCCACAGAACATGAGAACTTGTACTCAGAACTCAAAACCCCGCAGCATGATTACTCACGACCCGAAAGACCCCGATCATGATGACTCGGACTTGACCTAAACCATGGATTTCTCAACTTGTTCAGAAATTCATGGCTAAACACTGAAAAGATGGATTCAAATACTGTTCTGAATATTAAATCTTTATAATTTTCTTTAATAATATTTAGTATTTACTATTAGAATGAATAGTTAATAATTATTTATGGAGTATGAAGACAATCTATAATGAAGATGCAAAAAAGCTAATGAGACTTATAAATATAGTTAGATACGAGTATAGTTTTATATCTTAATATTTGGTTTCTTATATTGATTTTACTATATAGGTTTTATGGATGATAACCACAACAAAAAATGGTAGCAGCCTCATTCATTAGTAAACATTCAAGTTTAATATTTTCCCCGTGTTAGACTAGGCTATAGGAAGATTCACACATTAGTTATTTTCACATATACCTGGAGCATGACGACTCGAACTTTGCCTGAACATTGAAAAGGTGGACTATAATATAGCTCTGAATATTGTATCTTTACTCTTTTATTTATTTATATTTAGTTTTTACTACATAACCGATACAGTTTTTGACTGTATTTAGAATGAATAATTATTTATGGAATATGAAGAGAATCTCAATGAATATGCAAGATAATTAATGAAAATAACAAATATCGGTAGATATACTAAATATATTTTTCAATATTGGGTTTCGTAAATTGACTGTACGGTGTTGGTTTTATTGATGATAACCTCACGAAAATTGTCGAGACCTCATTCGTTATTGCTGTTTATTTATTGATTGCATCACTGTTTTCCTCCATATCATTGAGTCTGAATTGAAGTACTCGGCGTATTAATCAATCGTGTTTGATCCCTAGAATTAAGAAACAAAAATTTTACTTAGTATTTTCGAAGTAATTCGAAGAGAACATTGTTGTTCTATTCAGACCATAAGCGAGACAAGTGACATTCCGCATCAGTTGGAAATTTTGCTCAGGGGTTTCACTGATTTTATACAATTACCTGTGCCATCGATAATGAAAATCTTTAGTCTCTTGCCACAGAAATCTGAGCCATGTTTGGGTTTTAGTAGTTTACTAAACAGGTTAGAACGTCGCTCTCTCTCTATCACTATGTACTGGGAGAGAAGAATCATTATAAATATGGGATTTACCTTAACGTTGTATATTCAATATATTGATTATTAGTTAATGATATAATATAACATAGTTAGGTAAATAAGATAATAATCAGTCGTCATCATTATTGAATCGTTCTAAACATAACAAGCCAAAATGGTTGTAAACACTTTTGACTTGAATTGTTCAATTTTCAGTCTTCTGACATCTTTCATATCTATTAAATGAGGGCTACCTAACAATGTCCATATACAGGACGAATCAATACTGCAGTCATTGATCATAGTTTCGTCCAAGATAAGAAGATGTATCATGTTCTTTCGTAATCCTTGACGGCATTACTTTTCTTAGGGACTGCAATTGCTTTGCAATGGTGTAGTTAGACGGAATAGCCTTGCCATGATAAAGTTTCCTAAATTTTACAAGATTT
>NW_027291674.1:0-1315 GCF_016086655.4 Lepeophtheirus salmonis | reverse complement strand
AGAATAAAGTTCTTAAAGGCAGGAAGGAAAAAAAACATGGCTGTAATGACTAACTAACAAACATACAGCAGGGGATGGGAGCAAGGTAGATTTTTTCCCTTCATCGGTCGTAAGTAAACGATTGATAGGGGAATCTACCAATAAAATTTGAATGGTTATTATATAAATCGACATTACATTTTTTGTATTGTAATATGATATTATCCTCATACCTTTTGAGATGAGATGGAATAGTACTTTTTTCAATATTCTTAGAAGAAAAATGTTGTTCCATTTTTATAGTAACAATGATTCTTAATAATATAGTAAAAAAAATTATGAATTATCTACTAAAGTCATACGCGAAATTAAATAAAAATGTATCATATTATGTGAAACTTCAGCTTCAAATGAAGAGCCTTATAGGTGTATAATCTTCATAAATAGTTATATTATTGCACAACTGTGTTTATTCAAAAGATATACTAATATTAGAACCATAAATTGACTTTTAAATCAATATTAGCAACATTCCAATTGTAGAACACGAACAAGAATTATTTGAAAAACTCAACTAAATTTAAACTGGAATAGGTGAATATCATTTGAATATAATTGAAATCCAAGCTCTACCATCAACTTGACCAAACTTGAACTCGAATTATTATCAAAACTGGAAGTATTGGTGTATGTACTATAAATTAATTTTTATTGAGTAGTTCCCTCCGTTTTCGTTTTCGCCTCAGTTTTTTAAGCAGGATTACGGAAATAGTTATTACTCAATTTGGTATTACTATGTTAATAATAAAGAAGCATTTATTTTTGTGAGTTCAAGGTCACATGAAATTTTGAAAACGAATTATCAACCATAAATTTATAACAAATTGAACTACATAATTAAAATAAATTTTCAGAAGTCAAGGTCCATAGCCAAGTTTACACAAAATATTGAAAATGTATAACCATAAGTTTAAAAAAATTGAAATACTTAGTTTTATAATAAAATTTTGAGAGATCAAGGTACAAATTCAAGGTCACACAATACGTTATTAACACATAATCAACAATAAATTTTGAAAAAAATAAAATACTTCATTCAAATTAAATTTTGAGAGGTTAAGGTCCAAAGTTAAGGTCATACAAAACATTAAAACAATTTATCTTAAATTTGGAAAAAAATGAAATACATCATTTAAATGAATGTTGTTATTTTTTTGGAAATGATTTTAGGTATAGTTTGCGCTTTACCGAGTGTCCATTATAGTTTTTTACGAATTTCGTTGGCATATTTGTTGGGAGATTTTTTCTTTAGTCTGTATCGTTAATTTTATAACAA
>NW_027291673.1:0-2849 GCF_016086655.4 Lepeophtheirus salmonis | reverse complement strand
CTTATTTAATCAAGGAATAATAGAATAGAATGCCTTCTTTTTCTATGCATTTTTTTCAACAACTAAATACTATTTATAGTGATAAAAATATATCGTGCTTTGGGCATGTGAAAAAATAAGAAACCGATAATAAACATTGCAATCCTGAATGTTTTAAAAAGAGCAGCTTAATTGTTATGAAGTTTCAAGAGATCAGCCGCAAACAGTTATGCCGAGAGAGGTGGAGGAGAAAGAAATACACAAGAATTACTCCAGTGTCGATCCTCAATTCTACTCTGAGTCCAACAAAGACTTACAAATCCTTAGGGCCACTTTCTGTCTTTTATGAACACACACGTAAATCATGTCTTTCCATATGAATGTAATAAAAAAAAGTTCACTACTCAGGATATAAATAATGATGATAAGAGCTGATGAATAGAAAATTCATTTTCAAGATTACTAATTTAAAAACTGACCAGCTGAAACATACTCACCATTTAGATCACTATACATTACTATAATTGTCTTAATTGTCAAACACATTTTTGAATGAAATTTAGGCGAATGGACCCTTTGATGAAAAATATAACAAATATATTTGATACTAAAATTCATATTAAAAAAATAAAATGTTTAACTATTTTCCACGATATTGCAATGATTAAGTGTTGGCCAATTTATAATTGATTCATTTAATTATGATGCTTAAACAGTTGGCTCAAACTCCTCTAGACCCCTTGTAATAAATGTTATTAATTGTCGATTGTGATTTAATGGTCAATGTGAATGAATCAATCGTTGCATTCAAGTGTGTTGGAGTTTTTATGTACCTGATCAAGTCCGATCGCCACTCTTCTATCCCGAAGTAGTATAATATGAATCTATATTATCGAAATGTTTTTGTAATTGGAGGAGTCTAATTGATTATTATGGTGTAGGGTAACTTCGTATAAAATATATTCTTATAAGGACAATTCGTATAAAACATGTTTGATATAATGTACTTGAAGAAACAACTAAGAGCCCTCACAACTTCCCAAATGTTGAAGGTTTTTTCGGTTACCGCCGGGTCCAAAACAGGATATAATCCACAACCGATACTTGATTGACTACAAAAAGCCCCTCACAAACCCAGAATAGTACCCCGAGTGTTGGGGTTTTTTCGAGGTTTAGTAGTTCTCAATTCATATTGGCTTAAAATTATAAAAAAATATAATATGTTCCTCCTATATGTTTGGGATACAATTGGGGATTGTGATGAGCTGTTAGTAGTTTCTTCAAGTATCAGTGGTGGATTCATCCTGTTTTGGGACCCAGCGGTAACCGAAAACACCTTCAACATTCGGGGTACAATTGGGATGGTGGGGGCTCTAGTAGTCTCTTCAAGTATCAACGGTGGATCGCATCCTGCTTTGGGACCCGGCGGTGAACAAAACCCCTTCAGCATTTGG
Source organism: Lepeophtheirus salmonis (assembly GCF_016086655.4). Lineage (NCBI taxonomy): Eukaryota > Metazoa > Arthropoda > Copepoda > Siphonostomatoida > Caligidae > Lepeophtheirus > Lepeophtheirus salmonis. Next base: position 1,416 of record NW_027291673.1, on the reverse strand, counting down.
GGTACAATTGGGGATGGTGGGGGCTCTTATTAGTTTCTTCAAATATCGGCTGTGGGTTTCATCCAAATTTGGAATCCAGCGGTATCCGAAAACCCCGTCAACATTCGGGGTACAATTGGGGATGGTGGGGGCTCTAGTAGTTTCTTCAATTATCGGAAGTGTGTGTTGCATCCTGTTTTGGGACTTGCCGATTCCGTGAGAACATACCCAAAGTCGAGGCACAATTAGGGTTGTAAGGCTCATAGGAGTTACATAAGTAAATGAGGTACCTGAAAATACCTTCAACATTCGGTGTATAAAAATGACGATGCCCCGTTTCCTCATAAATTTATACAAAATGTCCCTATACGATTTTTTTAATCAAAGTGTCCTTAAACGAATATGTTATATACGAAGTTATCATTCCTTACTATATCCATGGAGTTTCTTACGTTTCTTACACCCTAAACTAAGATCATGGTTATAAATAAAGTCCCATAAGTCAAGGAGTAATTTTAAAATAGACTAATGACCCAGATTAGTGACTCATTACCGATTATCCATCCTATTCCTTCTTCATTTTCTAAGTAAGAAAAATACTTAAGGTAATTTTCAACCTGTAATATAAACACATAAAAAAGGTGGCGAATATTTCATGAGAGGAAAATCTCCCACAGGCAAAATTACAAGAAGCTTTTGGATTAAAAATATCCATCATTAAAGATTAGCACTTGATTAAATATTAGTACCAATGGCGTCGTCAGACCTCTTTCTGTAGTACTTGAGCACCCTAAAAGTTTCTCACCCCCCTTCCCCATTTTGCATTATCTTTTATATATTTACAAGTAGTCTGTTTTTGTCTCACATGGAATCCAAAAATTGTCCTATAGATCATTCTGAAATTTAGGAAGTAGACTTATAAAATAACCAAGCATTTTATTATGGTATTTTTGGACCTCCGAGGCTATTAAGAGCCTGTTTTTGATCAAAATAATACTTCATCTTTTATCTCTTTCTATATCTCTCTCCTTCTTTCTGTCTTTTCCCTCTGTATCTTTCTACATCCCTCTCTCTATTTATTTTCTGCTATATTAATTCTTTGTTTCTATTCCCCTCTATTCAGCCCTGCAACATGGGCAACCTCTGATAGTATACATTTAAATAAACCTATTTATATATGTAACTATATCACTGTTTAATATTTTCAATGACGAAACCTAACAAACACCCCTGATGATCCCTATATTAATGTCCTCCTCAATCTTTTTTTTTTTTTTTTTGGCTAAAATAATTAATTTATAATCTACAATACGAACAGTGTAAATAATGAATACACATAAAGATAAAAGTAGATCATATAAATAAAAAGCAACATGACAATTACGTTTAAAAACAAAACATAAATGAACATTATTATAGTTCATATTTAATGTCCGT
>NW_027291672.1:0-863 GCF_016086655.4 Lepeophtheirus salmonis | reverse complement strand
TTTTAGGATTTGCTCACGAACAAACAAGACCTGATCGAGATCAATTTGTTCAAATTTATTGGTCAAGAATTAAACGGGATTCTATCTCTAATTATTTTAGAGCCATTGATATTAATGCAAGAGAACGTCCTCCAGTATGTGATCCCAGGTCGACACAAACTTCATTTGATAATTGCTACTCGGGGTTCAAGACGCGTACGTTTGGATTGGAGTATGACTATGGATCTATTATGCACTATGGATTAGATGAGTAATTATTTAAATTATAGCAAATCCTTTAGTATAAAGTTATATTTGTTGAATTTTTAGTTTTACAACCACCGGCCAAGATACAATGAGGGTCCTTAGACCTGTACCCACTGGTATTGTTATCGGTAATAGAAAAGGGATGACAAACTTAGATGCACTTAAAGTCAAAATGCGTTATGACTGTAACGAGGACCCAGAAAAAAAAACGACGAGAAAGCCAAGTGTTGGTAGGTAGTTATTTTGTAGTCATTGAACGAAAAAACTAAATTCATTATATCAAATAGAATGTAAGGATATTTATAGAGAGTGTCCATTATACAAAAATCAATGCAAGACTAACCAATTTATCAAAGATGGCTGTAAAGTTTCTTGCGGCGAATGCACTGGTTGGTTATTTTTATTTATTTGAAACTATTCACTTTTTATTATAATTTTTGAATCCCTTTCTTGTCTTTAGAATGCTATGACATGTATAGAAATTGTCCTGACATGAAACATCTTTGTGGAGAGCTTGATGCCATTACAAAAGGATGTAAATTAACTTGTAGACTATGTAAGTAAAATTATCTTTAATTACCTTACAATCTTTAATTATTTTAATTAATATTTTCAGG
>NW_027291671.1:0-5819 GCF_016086655.4 Lepeophtheirus salmonis | reverse complement strand
TTTTAAAACTCTGAATTTTCCCGATTTTTTGTTTTTTTGTGTTAGATCTTTGATACTTCACATTCTGAGTTAGTCCTTGATCTTTTTCTTTTTTTCTGTCATCTCTTTTTCATTTTGTGATTTCTCTTTCTCTACTTCTGCGACCTTCTGATCCTCGAGAATGCCATCTTTTGATCTTTCTATACTCTTTCGACTGTCAATTTCCTTATTATCTACATTACATTCCCATTCATTTGGTGACACCTGGTCTTCTTCATCCTCTGTTCAATTGGGATTTGTCAACACTTTCAGTAATTTTGGTTTATCAATGTTTTTGGGAGTCTTCTGGGTTGATAGTAATAGGGACGGAGTATTGTTGAATAAGTACGTTCCATTCCTGGTGTTAGCTATTTTCTTTATTCAGACAGTTATGGGACGATTCACAGCCTTTCATAAGGTGCCCAAAATGATAGCACTTTGCAGATTAATTTTTCTTCCAGGGAAGTATAAAGACCCTATCTGTTGATCGATGTAAATACGAAGCTATATTTTCAAAGTTTCCAAAAATACTACTAAAGCAGGGGTTGAGGGTACTCACTCTTTTTTTGAATTTTGTTCGACCAGTCTTTAACAACTTTAGCATTATTTGCTTCAAGTATTTAATCGGCTCTTTTTTTTAACTTTTCCAATTGACTCGACTTTAGTAAAAACCATACAATGTTGAATTACATAGCTTGCAATGTACATCTAACTTCAAAGACTCGTATTTGAAAGGAGATAGGCACATTTATATCTTTCATGAGAGTTCTTGATTCTTTTTTTTGTAGTAAAATTTTCTCCCTTTCGATATAAAAGCTCAATATTGCAAGGCATGGCTGTTTTGGAGAATATTTCCTTTTCCAGATCTTCCACGTAGAAGTGAATAGAGGTCTATGTGGAAGACGTAAACTGATTGAGTCCAGATCATTAGGTTTATTCCAAAACCTTCCTCCAGAGAAGGACTGCATTATTGAAAGTCATCTCATTTGCTGCTACTTTCTTATTCTCACCTAATTTTGAAAAGAATAAAGGTAATACGAACTAGCCTTTTTTTCATTGTTAACTTCATGCCTTTTTGTTGGTTTTCGGTTCTTTATTGAAAAAGATTCCATTCTGGAATTCCAGATTGAGTAACTTTGTGATAAGATCTCTTGTTTTACATTACGGTAGGGTTTTCTTTACATGAAACCTGCAATGTTGCCCTGGTATTAATTTCCAAATGGAGGTCTTCCCCTATTTCAGCGGAGTTTGAGGTGGGGATAGCATTTTTTTTTTTTTTTTTTTTTTTTTTTTTTTTTTTTTTTGATAGAAAATTTAGCATGATGGTTAGCCTCGTCACTGTACGATAATAATTTAGTAATAATCTACTCTATGTAGTCTATTAAATTAAAACTTTTAAATTATGAACTCCCTGCTATAAATATAATAATAAGAATATATACACATTTTGTTTATTTTTTCATTTTATATTGAAAAAATATATTTTTAACGTTGGGGTGTCTATACACCCTCAGGAAAGTGTCGTGTTAGGATTTTGAGGGAAATAATATATTTTAAAAGGAGGTGAAAGCAATAAGTACTAAATAAATAAATATTCTGAGCCCTTTTTGCTTTTTTACATATATTTTATAGGTCAACTAACTTTGTTGTTTAATAAAATACGGAAACACACTTATTAAATACTATTGAAAATTTATTTTATAGTCCTAGTATTTTTCAAAACAAAGTTTAAAATATTTAAATTATTTTTAGCCATATTAACATTATATGTAGTAGGATTTATCTGTGCCAATGTGATGTGACAAAATCTTGTTGTCAATGATTGGAATACATGTCCCAAAAAATATCAAGATATTATAAGTCTTTACTTCTTCATGATAATAGTTTGTCCCTATTCTTAGTTAAGGGATAATTATAAAGTCATATTGATAATTCTTATAAGCACTGCAAGATACCTGAGGTAGATTGATTAAGGATAGACAAGGAGGGAAAGAAGACTTACGCTGCTACTGAATTAAGAAACTTTTGCTAACATCAGCTGCCTGTTCATTAATATGGAGGGAGAAAATGTACTACTGTAGAACATTCCACATATAGGAAATAGCATTATTGTAGAATAAAATTATGTTAAAACACATAAACAATAATATATAATTATGTGGTTTTGGGGTTTTTTCTTTTAAACAGAGCAAAAGTTGAGGTGGAGACTATCATTCAGAGATAGATGGTGTTACCGAAACTATTTACTAAAGAATGAACAAACATGAAAAGGAACAATAATACGAACTATGTTACCTTTTCTTAATTTTTATGTTTCTATACGTTTTACCCATCTTTGGATTTTCCATGGGACGTCTTTTGCGTACAATTCGAATATATTTTTACAATTTTAAACAAAGCGTCAAAATGTAGGGTGTATTGATAACATAAACGAGTATGAAAATATTAACTGCCAATATATATAAAAAAAAATATAATATAGTTATAAAAATCTTGACTCAGGATTTTTCTATCTACAAATTATAGCCTTTTATAAAATAACAGGAGTATTTTATAGAGAAAATAAAAATATCTATTGTTGTTATAGCAATTGTATCACTTATTTACTGGGGTACCACATGTTGTTCAATTTAAAATAATGGCTTCCAGAAATAGGCGAATATCTCATAAAGTATAAAGTCTACATATTAAATTTCAATAAGAAATGTTTTTGTGATCCGTGATGATACATTTTTATTTTATTTGGAAAATCACTAGTTCAAAATTTATCCTCTCGCTAATGGTTAAATTATTATTTATAAGAAGATGTTGTTTTCATTGGAAATATCTTACAGTTAACAAAATTTTAGACCAACTCAAAGAAAGATTTTCAGACTTAAGGTCGAAAACAGAAACATGACCCAATAGATTCTAGTTATAATATATCTTCCATGTAATAAGAATATTGTTGAAAGTGTTATGTAAAAATAAAAGAAAGGTACTATTACATATCTAAAGACAATTTCTAAAGCAAGAGGGTAGAATATAGTAGAAAAGAAGTATGTAAAACTGATAGTGTTTCGAAAATATAGCAAGGGTGTAGGAGGAGTTGATCTCTTGGATGAAATAATAACTATCTATGGAGGGATAATTATTTGAAAGAAAGGGCGGTATTCTATATTTAATTGTTCAGTAATGCTTCTGATGTTTGAACCTTGCAACAAAAGTTAAAACAAATGTATTTCTGCCTTCTTTATAACTCTTTGTCAGATTCTATAATATAACCTAATCAATCATGGATTACAAAGACCCATTAAATTTTAGAGGAACAGCTAGCAAAAATTTAGAGTAAACAATAGTATCCCTTTATTAGATAAATTTCTTAGTCAAGACGTTGCAAAGGTCCAATGTGTAAGGAAAATACAAAATTTGAGTTTCTTAAATGCAATGTTGGACAACATCTACATTGGTACAACAATTATCTCATGTAATAGCAATTAAACAATAAATTTTATTTATTTTTCATGAAATTTTATTCAAGTTAAATACATAATCAACTTATCTGAATATGTTTATTAAATTTTTCATGTTAGAATCCAATTATTAAATAACAAATATGTCTCAAAATCATATATATATTCATACATCTAAATTCTACTGATACTGGGGATAGATTAATTAATTAAACGGCCCATATCATGGCCCCAGGAGTATTTTAAGATTTAAGAAATATAATTATCTCATTTTAATGATAAATACAATAAAAATTCAAACGTATGTATTAACGATCAAGGATCACTATATAGTATTTATAATTATTTCTTTCATCAGGTATGTTGTCTTTTAAATTACTCTTTTTGATTTACACTCACGAAGATTTAGACAACTTTCACATTCTTACTCATCGACTCGTAAGTAATAATGGCTTGCGAGCGTAGTTATAAAACTAACTAATTATCATATTTATTTACTAGTAATAGTACCTGATATTGTGCGTAGTTATTATGTGTCGACGAACATACAAATTTTGATTTGATAATATAGAAGATAGCTCCCCAACAAAACCTTGGTGTTATTCTCCATTTTTCATGAGCACACTCACACGTAGTTACTCACTCAATACTTAAATGTTAACTCCTCAAGAATAAGAAAATATAATAACAGCTTGAAAAAATAAATCAATATGATTTGTACTTTAGCTCGTTGCTAAACCTCATCTGAAGTCAAATTCATTTTTTAAATTTTATATAAAGTACTTCATGCTTTTTTTTTTTCAATAAGAGTTGAACTAAACGCCTAGAAGAATTAATTCATTTTTATTCAGTGCTTGTATATTATACTCCCTTTTTCCTTTATACTTTATTGATATATGATGAACATCAGGGAACTCTGTATACAGTGCACCCTGTAACTGTTTTTCATAAGTGCAGATACATTTTCCTCTATTAATAAGATGAATCATAACAATGACATCTCAGGCGCGGGTTTAAACGAGCTATGACGTAGAACGGAGGTGTATTAATTTCAAAATCATATTGAATCGTCAATTGCTAGGAGACATCAAGCTTTTGGATATCTCTCCTCAGAGTAGAGGGTGATCTACTGAAATTATGATATACAAAACCAAATTTAAAATTTAAGAAATATCATACCCCAAAATATACAAACCAATAAATGAAAATAGTCTGATGTCGATCCTTATTTAGGGCTACGACTACAATCCTGACCAGTTCAGTCCAGCATATCAGTCTTGAAATTTATAAAGTTTGGTCCTTGATGACGTCACTCAACTTTACTTCTTCTTTTAATCAATTTTAGTACTGACAGTCTGAAAACCCGGTCCCAAAAATAATAGTACTAGACTGGACCGAATAAATACAGTTCGCCCACAATACTATATGTACATAGCAATATAGGTATATTTGTAAATAGGACTTTAATATTGATATTATCTGGAAGTTATTTTGTTTCTAACTAAAGAGGAATAAAAAAAAATTATCTATATTATTACTCATTTTATACAAGATTCCATTCTAGATTAACTCTAAGATATGTTTGAATTAGAGCTTTTAAACCTCTAATAATAGAACTTACAATTTAGTGATTAATAGAAAAAGATAGAAGCCAAAATTAATTTTATCATTCTGGAAAATATAAACGAAGTGACGCCATCGGATGAAATTATTTTCTTGAACTCCATGAGCGTAGTTCGATTACTTGGGCCGCACCTAGAGGTGGAAATATATATTATGTACAGGGTTCGGAAGCAAAACGTGGACTGAATTACTGATTTTAGAAAAATGGCCATAATTTTATTGTTTGAGAAATAATTTTAAAACTTTGAGACACGTCCATTGTGAGCATTTTCACTCAATATGGCCGCCCTCAAATAATCACAGCCTCCACACGGCGGTGGAAACCCTTACAGGTGTTGATGATGAACTTCTCGCACAAGTTGTTCCACTCCTTCACAAGGGTGGCCTTCAGGGAGTCCATGTTCGGGTGAGATGTCTGGTTAGGTTCCCTCTCCAAAGTGCCCTACACAGCAAAGTCCAACGGGTTTAAGTCCGGTGAAGATGATGGCCACATGGCTTTGGTCCAAAATCAGACATTTTGTCAGTGCATAACTTTTGACATTTGACTGATGTGTGCGAGGATGCACCATATTGAGTGCACAATATGTTGTGTCTCATTATGTCATTTTTTAGACACCAAATACCAACATTTGGCCGCTAATTGCCTTCCCAGATATTTACGTGTACTTGATTCCGCTAGAATTTTCAATTACGTTATTATTGTATACACACTCGTTGCTAAACCTC
>NW_027291670.1:0-3916 GCF_016086655.4 Lepeophtheirus salmonis | reverse complement strand
AGTGTTCAGTTTTAGATGCGCACACATGTATGATCCAATATGATTGCTTCATTCCATTTTACCTGATTTATTAATTCACCCTCACAGTTCAATCTTTTACTCTTATCTTGTGGTATTACACATTATAAAATGTATGACCAATCCCCCCAAATTTCTGAGCTACAAAAATAATAATAAGTATTGTTTTTTAAAGCAATCCAATTTTTAATGACTCAAAAACCTGGGGACACTTTAGGAAGTGGCTTAAGATATTTTGATGAAACTTTATTGAATAGTATCAAGTATTGTATACTAGAGGCATTATGCCATTTCTGAGTAAATCTGCTTTAACGACAAATTTTGCTCTACTAATCTGCTAATATAAAAGATATATCCCCAATAAATTATCCGGTGTTGCCTCCTTTCCAACAAACTCAGCACATACCTGCTCAATACTTATATCAATTCATATGACCTGTCCTCTCCTCAAAAACAAAAAAAAGATTAATAATGAGAGTTTGAGGAAAAAAGTCATATGATGTGAGGATTGATGCGTTTTAGTCTTTGGACGTTCAATAATAAAAAAACAAAATTTATTTTAACATGCAGAGTATATATTTTATTACGTGCGCGGAAAACTGTCCTGAGGAAAATTGCCCGTTAGGAAAATTGCTTTGGACAAAATAGACGGTATTTGGTTCAAACTATGACGACTATTGAAATACAAAATATGTCATTTGTATGTAACCTACGCATCCATACGAAAAATTAGTCAAAATAGAGTACAAGTATTGAAAAAAAAAAAAAGCTATTTTTATTTTCTTGATATTAGAGTGGTTCCTTAGATGTATTGGCGGTGGTTTTAAGGATCCAAGGTACCTCAAGTACCCAGGGTACCCTCAGAACTTGGAACTACTTTTTGGGTTTTAATGGGCCATGGATGTATTGTCAGTGGTTTTTAGCAATCCACACCCTGGCAAATTTGATAGTGGGAGGTATTCAACCATATTTTTAAGAAGCCCTTGGCTATTTATCCCCGCCTCGCTTATCAATCATCTCGATCCATTTCTTAGAAGATTGGTTTTATTGCAATAATATTACTCACACTTGAAGGTACTCCCTTTGGGGAATGGAACGAACAAATATCTTGAGATATTTGTCATAAATAATATTAGGAAATTTATAATGAGTTCTCATGAAGTTTGAACAAAATATTTTTCAAACAATTTTCCTCCATGGCCCTTATCTCCAGGGCAGTTTTTCCTAGTAGCAATTGATTCAAATCTCAACAAATCCCTAAGTACATATAAATTATGATATACATTATACAGGAATGAAAAAAATATTATATACAGTGCACATTGTATTCATGTTCTATGCTATAGACACACACCTACAATATTCATTAATACGTCTAAATCATTATTCCTTTACTTAAATCAAAATATTTAAACTTTTTTTTGTGTGTTACTTTAATACCCTGGCTTTTATCTTGTAATATTGTTCCTCCTCCGCCCTCACTTCATTGCTATCAATAAATTACGTATAAAAGAGATTTTTAAAAATATCTGAAGTACGCAGTACTAATTTATCCTTTAGTCTTTCACTACTTCTGGTAATTATTATGTTTGATGCACTTTTGAATACATTTTAGGACAAGTATAAAGTGAATGTTACTTGATTTAAGTGCTCTGTTATGTTTATTTCAAGTCATGCTTAAAAGAAATTGGACTTATCATTTTATTTTTGCCCAACTCACAGACCTGCATCGGACCATTATTCCTTCCTCCAAACAAGTTAAAAATGAAGCAAAGTCCTAATTAGAGTCGTCCAGGATAAGATTGGGATCTGATACATACTGTCAAACAGCGGAACTGGTCATTTCTGTTTTGGAAAGCTTTAGTCTCCGGACATTGTTCAAATGTAGTGTGACTAAAAGAATAAAATGTCTAGATCCCATTGTTAGTCGATTCTCAAATGTTCATGACAATGCTATGAGAAAAAAAATTCCTAGGAAAAAGTGTCACTGCCTTAAAAAGATTCCCTTGAAGGAGTGGCAAGCCTACATTAATTAGAAAAATAGAACTTGGATGTTAGCGGCCCAGGTACAGGGCTGTGACCAAACAGATTTTAAATGTAACGATTGAAGAAGAATGGAACAAAACGGAGTGAAAGAACGGCAACGGAACAAAAGTAGAAAGTTCTAGGACCAAAAAGTCATCATTGATAACAGTGACACACCATGATCCTTCAATGCCCAGGATGATATGAATTATAAAGAAAAAACATACATTATTAGAACATCAGAACAAAACCAATCAAGCGTTCCCAATGTTGCTATAATGGCAGACATATTCAGATTATCTGATAATGTGATAGCACTCACTTTCCAACTATTTGCTGGAAGAACACCCTTGATAGACAAAAGATAAGACGAGAAAGACAGGGAATTCAGGAAAAATCGTCCTAAGACAGTTCCTTAAAAATTCAATGTATCAACTTTGATTCAAGGTTGGATTCAACAAAAGTAATTAAAACATATAAGTGTGTGAAAAAAACAAAAAAAAGCAAGAAGCCGTTCAAAGATCAAGAAATGTACTCTGAGCTGAAAAAAAAAGAACAAGTCGCTATTATTATCAAAGGTATACTGACAGGATTTGTTCAAATATAATTTTTATTAAAAGTTAAAAAAGATCAAAGTTCGAAACCAATGAAAAGTGGTTTTATGTTATTATTTTAAAGCCTGTCTTGACAGAATACTTTTAAGAGCCCGTCCATATATATACATTGACCACGTTTCACCGAAAAGTGGAAAAGCTGAAGATGAATCAAGAGAAATACTTTCAGTAATAGATGAATATGAAAGATTGGACTCATTGATTGTAGTTGTATGTGATGGTTGCAAAAATGTTGGGACTTTGTTTGGAATCATTAGAAGATTGGAGCTCTCGATTGAATGACAAGTACTATGGTTCATATGCCTTCTACATTTGAACAAATGACCCATCAGAGAAATTTTTAAATACTTAGATGAACCATTGAAGGACCAGAAACTTAGGAGTGACCAATAGACAAAAGACAAAGGAGTCACAGCTCTGAGATTATGAGTCTATTTTGAACCACTCATTGACTAGTGGTATTTGATTCAATACTACACATTTAATTGATGTTAAAAGAAATATGAGAAACTTTTAATCTATAGAAAAGAAAAGAGAGTTTCAAAAGTAAGACACAAATGTAAAGTTGGAACTTAAAATAAAGGTTGCGAAAACATACCTTTCTTATTTATAATGCGTGGAAAAAAAAGTTGTAGAATCAGTAGTAGGGTAGGCGTGGTTTCATTCTAGAGGGATGATCATAAAGTTATCAATTTTGGTGTGTCTGGCTATCAAAATTATAATAGAGTTTATCAAGCTTTGAATATTCCAAGCATTACAGAGAAATTTGCCATGTTTTATTGCTATTCGGACTCCCTTTGAAAATCCGTAATACTAAAATTGAGTCCTTTGACATTCTATTTCAAACTACAAAAGTTTGATTATAGAAATATTAACAATCTTAAAGCCCATGTTCTAAGAAATTCTTAGAACAATAATGATTAAAGCAATATATTCATTCTTTTTAATCAAGATTTCTAATACTGATATAACTTCATGGGGCTTTCTTAATATCCCTCTTGTTCGGATAGAAATTTAAAGTTCCTGTGCTGATTGGTACGCCATTTTAGAAAGTTTCGAAATGAATGTATTTAGTTTATTGTTGTTTGTTTTTACTGAATTTTTCCAATATTTTTTAATTGCTTAATTAATTTCACAATTTTGTTCTTATTCAATATAAAAGCCGTGTATTTGAAGTCATCTTTTTGAATAATTTAAAAGAAAGTATAGATATATTTTAGTCAAGTAATTTTACTAATCATTTTTTTTTTAAATCATGG
>NW_027291669.1:0-2249 GCF_016086655.4 Lepeophtheirus salmonis | reverse complement strand
CAAATGTTTTGCACAAAAGTATTCTTTGGGATCTGCAGCATCATGAAATACCAAGCTAGGATCTGGCAGCAAGGCGGGGCATCCTTTCACATCAGCAAAATAAACCTCATTTTTCTTGGTTTTTATCATGTGAAGTACTTCCAGCAGACTGTTTGGCATTATAACTAACTGGAATCGAACACTTTAGACTATTTTTTCTTGGAAAATGTAGAACATCTTTCAAATGAAGGTCCTCACAGATCTACAAGATCCCTGAGAGCTAGGATAAGGAAAACATTCGGGACTTTACACTCTAGGATGGTCAAGAAGGTAGTGGGTCGTTTATGGAGACGTAGTGAACTCATATTGGCAGTTCTATTAATTGAATGTCATATTTGCTTTATAATGTTAATTTTGTTAAAAATTCTTAATAAAATCAGTTAAGAAATAAAAGACACCAGCGCTTACATTTTTTCATCTTCCAAACGTTCAAATGAACCACCATTACTATTATAAAATAAAGACCTTGCTCATTGCTTTTAATACTTTGATAATAAACATTATGACTCATGTTTTGATATAAGTTCTATAATATATTGTATACCTAAAATAAATCATTTTTGTAAAGAAAAAATGGTAAAATTTGGCTAAAAAATTTTACTCAAAAACATATTTGTTAATCTTTATTTGTATTTATAAATATATACTTTAAAAAATCTGCAAATTATATTAATAATATACATAATATTTAATTGTGTCAAATAAGTTAATATTCATAAGAAGAAGGATCAAAGCTCAACTACTTAGTAACTGCAAAAATGGAAAATAGAATTTATCATAATAAAGCTTGACAAATATAAAGAAAAAAAAATCAAACATTTGGGTGTCGAAAGGGATAGTTAATCAAACCACAATTTTCTCATTTTTCAAACTAAAATATAATAAATGAAAATAATTAATAATAATTTGGAAATGCTTTACCTTCAAATCTGTACATTTTAATAAATTTATTAAGACATCGTCGATACAGAACGAAAACATTAACTTCACCATCATTTATTAAGCTAATAAAATACCTTTAAAATGTAAGCTTGATTGTACATTATAAACCAAATATTTCAGTGTTGCTCTTAATAAAAAAAAAATGCTATATATATAGTTTATAACTTTGATATTTTTAATTAAAAATGGCACAAATGTTTAAAAAACTTAGAATCGAGTAACTAGATAATGTCAATGGCAAAATTCGAATATCCTAGCTTCAATATTAATGGACATAAAGTCACCCAAAATAAATTATATATGAGTTTGCAGACCCTCTCAGAATAATATTTTGTAAATACTTTTGTTAAAGATATTTTTCTTTCAATCAGGCCCTGCGCCTAATGGAAGTACGGAGCTCCTTCGGCCGCCTGTGTGACCATTTTTAAATTTGTTGAGAGAATAAAATGAAATGTCTTTTGTCCCTAACGTATTTTACCCTTTAAATAGGGACAATGACCTTAAAGTCCTGAAGGGAGACCCTTTGTTTAAAAAAAAATTACGTATGAACTTGAAATTTTCACGGTAGATTAAATGGACATAATTAAAATGTAATATAACTACTAAACTAGTAAAAACTGTCTAATTATAAATAATTTAACTTGATCGCACAAATTGTCAAAAATTACCAAAACTTATATCAGTTGAAATAACATATTTATTTACGAAATCTTTTAAGGCTTATTACAAATATATACAGTAAATTGTAATCAACAAGATATCTAAATTAATAAAAACGAAATGAAGACAGTATTAGTAGAAAACTATTTTTGTAAATAAATTAAAATAGCCAATTATAGATTTACTCCTCTAAATTAATGAATTCAAGGTCGTGGTAACTTATACATATTAAATAAGGACTCTTTTGATACTTAATCTTTATTCTATTATCTGTGAAGTCCTCTCTGATGGCAATGCATGTGAGAGTCCTCCCATATATATAAAAGTACGATTATTATAATAAATTAAGATAGATCCTGTAACTATTCTTGTGTTTAATAAGTTATTCTTCCGTTAGACATAGCCTGGGGAGTTGCTAGCTTTCTCATCCTTTGGGGGGGAGGGGACCATAACAAATTGGGTTAGTGAATCCACTGTATTTTTTTGATGGCCCGTTTTTTGTTGTTTTTTAAACGGTAGTTTGAAGAATAAATTTTCTTTTCCTTAGCAGTTATCATTATTATTATATTTCTGAGTAGTAAACATCCTTTCCTAAATGGATTCAATTA
>NW_027291668.1:0-2406 GCF_016086655.4 Lepeophtheirus salmonis | reverse complement strand
CCAACGGTGATTATATCGAATGAATGGCTACTCTTTACATATATGCTCGTCATAGTTTTGATTACCAATAAAAAGTTAAAAAATTTATATTTTGTATTGTTTTATGTAGAAAAATATTTTGGCGACAATTTGATCCCTGCTCCCTGTATAATACCTTTTCCCCCAAAAATAAATGGAGCAATTCATAGATATTCTGTTCTTACAAGTAGAGATCCAAAGTGAGTCAATCACTCAAACCACCCACTTAACCGCTTTAACTACAGCTTCCAACCTGACCCTGAACCTGACATATGTAGGCCTTGTCTATATTGACCAATTCCTCGAAAATGAAGCCTAGAATGAGTCGGCAGTGTCATGTGCAGTTTTATTGACTCTCTCTCCAAGACACCCAGACATCGCTGTACTTGAGTTTCAGATCCTGCAAGCTAGAAGATCCTAAAAAACATGTTTGTAGAGCGTTTTTACTCTCAGAATGACTCATGAATCTTCCTTGAAAATGTTTCTGAGCCATCAGGCTCCTTTAAAGCCTTGGCAAAATCGTAAATAGTACATTTGGACATCTTCATACACTCAAAAATCTCCTTGGGCATGCTTTGTACGGAGGATAGAATAATGGCGCACAGCTCTCTTATTTGGATGATATCAAAAGGATTTTTTATCTTATACAGTTTTGTCTATAGTTGCTTCAATCATTTCAATCAATTTGTGCACTAGGTAAAGTTGATGTCCGAGTTTAGTGTTAATAAGCTTTACTTTATTTGGTACTGTATAGTGTATATGAATGCAATGAACATGTATCTGCAATTTCATTGAAATACAGTCATTTACAAAAAGGAAACTGCTATTTTTCAAATGAAAAGTTGACTACTCCTGAATTTTTCTTATATCCGAGTATTTAAAAAGAAAGACAATTTTTAAATACTTGTTTAAATAACCTAATGAAACCTAATTTGGTGCCGACTTACGATCTGTACTTATAAAAAAGGAAAGATTCGCATTGGAGATCATCATTCTATTTATTTCCATCAGACTTATAACTTCTTATTAAACTAATACATCGCAAAGAAGGGGGAAAAAGTCAACTTAATGAGGATTTTTACTTCATGTTTCTTTATGCAAAGTATTTTATGCAGTAAAAATTGTTATCTGAGAGGACATTGACTATCTAAGTATTTTTGTTATATCCAAATTTCTTACATACAGATTTGACTATATATTACATAGATCTATTAAAAGCACAAAGCAGAAGTAACAAAAAAAAATATATAAAAGTCACATTTTTAGGTTTTTAAATCTGTCTATAAATACACCCAATCGACTCGTTAATTTTCTTCTAAGATTCAAGAATTACCATAAATTATTAAACCCTTTTTATTTTAAGAAAAATTATTAATTGTGGTAAATTTGATCGTTAAATGTTTTTAATCGGTTATGAAGTCAGTCAAACATAAGTAATCATTGATATATAATGGGGGGAAGTAAAAAGTTCTTAGCGTTTTTTTTGTTTTATTTTGACAATAAAATTGACATAGTTAGGATTATCCGATTAAGATGGTTGCAAATGTTTTTCTGTCTAATCATTGTCTGTTCATTGACAATGGAAAAAGTGTTCACATGTCCGTCCAACGATTTCCATTATTTTATCGACATTTTTGATGTCCCTATGACCAGAACGGCATCGTTGGAAACACCGCTTTGCTGTTATATTCGAAACTGTATTGTGTCCATAAACAGCACTTTTTTTGCCCGCCTGCTCCATTTTTTCACCTTGGTCCTGGTGATCCTGAAGAATGTATCAAATTTTCTCTTTTTTTCTTCCCTTTTGAAACGCTGTAATACACAACTGGGTTCACAGAATACAAAACTGTAAATGATTTTTTTTAAGTGTTCGCTTAACTTTTAAGAAAACATTAAGCTTTATTTTTATTTTTATTATTTTTGAGATATAGCTCACAAAAGACATCTAGTGAAAAACTCTCCGTCCTTTTTACTTAACCTAATTTTAATAATTTGTGTCAGTTGTTTAATTAATTAATCACGTTTTTACTTTTATTGTACCCGCCATCTTTCATACAAAAAGAGATAGAAAACACCAATTAATTATTGATCGATTTTACCCAACTATGGAATTAATAATAATGGTTGAGAAGTCTTTATATCTTAACAAAAGTAAATCCAAATTAAATCCATCAACACTCAGAATACTAATTAGAGGGGAAAATGTAGAAACCTTGACTGCTGACTACAAAATGTACTGTATATTTTTGTGTCAGTGAGGTAACGGTGTGTAGAGAGCAAAACCTTAAGCATAATGTTGAAATAGTTAGAAATTATTAGAAGATTTTTTTCTTGGCCAAAGGCATGCGATTTTATTTAACATTTAACAATTCAAGCACACAATAGGTT
>NW_027291667.1:0-494 GCF_016086655.4 Lepeophtheirus salmonis | reverse complement strand
TAAATTTGTCTGAACTTTTCTGAAAATTACAGCTTTGTAATACAGGATGCTGCTCAAGGTTTTCATTGGAATTCATCCAGGCGACGATACACCCCAGGGTCTTTTATTACAAAAACAAAAATGGAAATCTTTGCCATGAATCATTCACAGTTATTTCCGACTACAACTTTCATGACGTAGATTCAGTACATTTGTTCCAGTGCAAACAAATAGGATATTTGAAGGCCACGTTTGGATTTATAAAAAGATGTACTACTTTTCCGACGATTGTGCAGGTCAATACAAAACTTGTAAAAAAAATTAAACCTGATATGTCACGAAGTAGATTTTCATATCCCTGGTTAGTGACATTTTTTCGCCACTAGTCATGGCAAAGAGCCAGTGGATGGAGTTGGAGGGACAATTAGAAGAAAAGCCACAAGAAAGAGCCTGCCAATTCGAGAATCAAATCACCAAACCAATTCATTTGTTCGGCTTTGTTTCTAACCATTTAA
>NW_027291666.1:0-1630 GCF_016086655.4 Lepeophtheirus salmonis | reverse complement strand
TAAGTTAAGCCATTGGTTGGTAGTATTCTTTGTCCCTCCCTATTTTGACTTTCAGTTTGGCACCTTGGCTTGTCTGAAGAAAGATGAAACCATCCTCACACGGTTCACATTTCTTCAAACAGTGAGACACCACAATGGTCATGGCAGTGGATTTTTGAGTTGTTATGTCAGCAACATTTTTCCTTTTTTAGCAAAGGAGCATTGATACCCAATTCCACAGCTTTTCTCGTGATCGCGTGTCCCACAGACATAGCGTCTGGTGGAGAGGGTGTTTTATTTCATGGGCCTTCTATTTTGTTCTTAGGCTTCTCAAAGAAAATAGAGGATTGGATTAACCTACTTTTGGCTGTTGCAATTCTGCAAATTTCATATTTGCAAGGTCCTTTATAGTTCTTGTGGATAGGGGGAATTGATCTAAAAAATCAGCCAAACTCTTGAACCTTGCAAAAGGTTCTGACAACAATTCAACTTAATTCAAAATTCATGAGCTCCCCAAGAAACAACTATTATATCTGGAAGCTTTCTTGGCTTATCATAGTTTTGAGATCTCAAGACTGTGTACGAATTGTTATACAATACACATGGTAAGAATCCTTCATCGTCATTCAAGTCATAGAAAACTTTCTCTGCTACTATTTTCTTCAAATCATAAGCTATGGGATGAATGAGTTACTTTTCAAGGCAAAGAAGGCAAGTTTTTTGCTTGTTCTTCTCGTGACTCTTCTTGAATAAAGGTATTTCTTTTCAAATGATAAATAAATTCTCTAAATTAATAATAAGTATTTCCTTAAACTTGCCTTATTTTTAATCGAAATATAATTGTAAGAATGGATCACCTTGTTGCGTAGTCCGAATTGAGATAGAGATAGAGGAAGCAATGACAGAGTACTCAACATTTGTGTCTATATTTCGATCAAACATGTACAAAATAATTCTGATTGGCTATGAATAACCCTAGATCATACTGGTTAATCCAACAAGGATCTGCATCCTATTTTGCTCAAATCATTCCATGAAATTATTCAACTTTTTTTCGTCAAATTTCAACCATATTAGACACTTAGTGTGTCTAAATGAAAAAAGAAACCTCTACCTTGAATTGAAATGGTTTTACGACCCAAACATGAAGGAAAATTTTCTTACAAAAGTTCGATTTTAAAGCTATCATAGCTTTTTAATTACACTAACGCTGCCAAACAAACGTCCAAGACCATATTTTGGGTAGATAAAGATCCCTGATTTTTAAATTTGCATTTTTGGATACCTATGGGCATGCAAAATTTTGGAACACCGTATGTGGACAAAAATCATTGTCACAGCGCAACGTCGTTTTTCTTCTCTATCAATTCAGTCGTATTTATATCTGGAGGAGCTTTCGCCATGATGCCCAAAACTTCACGAAAGTATGTTGATGTAACAACAGTTCTGCCGGCAAAAATATACTCCATCAAACAGCTGTATCAAAACAAAATAGCTGGTGCAAACAAGCATCCATTTGATCCTAACGCCCTGATTTTGGCGTATAAAATTATGAAATATTTAACTTTACTTTTCTTCACTCTCAAATATCTTAGTTGAGGCTTGAAGAAATATAATAAACTCCATTAATAAAAAGAAAGGAATGTTTCTA
>NW_027291665.1:0-736 GCF_016086655.4 Lepeophtheirus salmonis | reverse complement strand
ACTTATATATTTCATATTTGTCCAGGTTATAAGATATTTGTTTACTTAAATTGAATTTTCATTATTTATCCTGGAGGAGAATGATTACATTTATTTATATTTTTAATATACATTAGAAAGAGCATTTTGAACTTATACAAGTACATTATAGAACGCACACAATAAACTCTATATTTATTATTTAAGATATATAGTTTATAAAAATTTGCTTTTTTTGCTAATGATAACCAATATGAATATCCAATATTAGTATTGAATGCACTTCACGAAAGAATAAATTAGTGTTAGACTTTTTAAAGTCTATTTATATAAAACAACGTTAAATTCAATAAATTTAAATGAGCATTACATAAAAGCCTGTCTTTTGGAATTTTTTATTTAATTTAATGATTCATACATATCTTTAGTTTATAGAGCTTATAAAATGACGTTGAGAAAACAATTTTACGGCAATCTTTAATTTATTAATTGTATATTATGAACGAAAGAACCGACAACGGTCATAGTTAATGTTTTATTAATTTATTATTGGCTATATCTTTCTGTTTGTTTAAATGTCTATTTATAGCACAATTTGTTCAAGTTTGATATTCAATATCCTTAACAAATTGTGATTTTGTAATTTTTCACATAACCAAAATAAATTTGTTGCCCTAGAATACAATAATTTCTAAAAGTTGTTGCAAATAATGTCGATTTAATTGCAATAAAGCATTTTTTACATCTGGGGGTGTAT
>NW_027291664.1:0-815 GCF_016086655.4 Lepeophtheirus salmonis | reverse complement strand
AGGCATATCTAATGAAATCGTAAGTATAACTAATTTAAAAACAAAATAATTAGCTTTCAAATGAGCCCGTAGTAAGCATTTTAGTGATTTTGAAAATTTGCCGTATGACACATTTGTTCCCCAATAGCATTAAGGCCAAAGTCCGGACCAACCTGCAGTCATCAAAGGTATACATGAGTATGGAAAATTGAAGCCCAAATCGCCATGCCTATCGGATACCACATAAGCAGCACTCCGAATATCATAAGGGGCCTCTTGGCTAAATGCAGCAAGAGTGCAAGATGGGCAGGATGAGGCCCTCAAGCAAGGAGGTGGACCAACATTAAAGTTCTCTAGGAAAATATCACTTGGACATGAGACGGGGCTTGGAGACTTGCAAGGGCAAGGAGGTGTGTGACAAAAATCAGGGCGAGAAATGGGAGTGTCCTGGCCCCAAATGGACAATACTTCTTGTAGTTTTTGGTATAAAATATACTTCCTTTTTTTTCGATTTTTCAAAAGTATATCATTTTTGAAATTGGCAGCTTCTGTGCTATCCAACGGTGTTAATTAAGGTTCGATCACTTCATTAATACTACAACTAAAAGCTTCAAAAAAACGTAATTGTAATTACAACCGATATTCAATGTTTGTTAAAGTTTTTAACAGTTATTTTCTTGTTTTTCAAGTGAAATAACAATAATGAATGCAGGGTTGGGCCCCCACAAGTCAAACAGTGCCTGAGTTTAGTTCAATAATATAATTTAATATTACTTAATTATCACTATTACTTAGAATTGTATCAATCCTGAATATGAGACTTAAAATTGGTCCGT
>NW_027291663.1:0-1469 GCF_016086655.4 Lepeophtheirus salmonis | reverse complement strand
GTTACCTTCCAACTTAATTTTTTTGATAGAAACAACTAAAAATATGATAATAACATATTCAGTACCTATTGTTGTACCAATGATGAATTCTTTACTCTTTTCTTATTCTTAGGTTTTAAATGACAGGTTTTCAACTTTAAGGTATGAAAAATACATACAGTTGACATTTATCAGTCTTGAAATTTCCTGACCTAAATAGATCCCAACATTTGAACAAGTATAAAAAAAAGTTATTTTTAGCATTTATTTGCTGAAAATAGCACGTGTAGAAAGATTGTTATACGGGTCATTCTGCCCAAGTTATTCTGAAGGATATTTTATATCTAAAATAATTTTATAAAATCATTTACATATGTAGGGAATATTGATACATATCTGTAAAAGACCAAATATAATCATTTTGGACAGATAAATTGTATAACCAGTAGATTTAGAGCGACAAAGATATTTGAAACGAATGATGTATTTACAAGTATGTTAGACAAAAGTACTTTTTGATATAATGACGAATATACGCATTCGTTTAGAGCTCCATAATAACAAAATAATAAAAAGGACAAAGAAAAGGATATTTTTTCGATGATGAGAAATTAAATGAATCAGTAGTTATTAAGACTGTAAATCTTATCTATAATTAGTTTGAACCCCCTTCTCCAAAAAGCAACAACATAATATCCTTTGATGCGGCAGATTTGCAAGATCTGGAGTTTGAAGAGAGAAGAAAATAATGTAGATGAATACTTGACTCATCCTGATATGAAGAATACATTTTTCTTGAATGTGACATTTTCTCGTTAAAAAATGTTGAGACACTTTATAATTATCGTTGGCTAAAAACAAAATGGGGATAGGAATTATACTTGTAACATCATAACAGTAACTCCAGACACCACAAGATATATACTCATTTTGAATGACATCCTTCTTTGGGATGGAGGGAGTAGTTAAACCAGTTTTTGTGGATTACAATGACATTTGACGTTGAAAACTAACAGAAATATTCATTAATATAAATTTTGTACCTTTAAAAGATCACAAAAAGTTATTCATGTCCATAGTGAAAATAACAATCTATAAAGCCAAAACTAAGATTGATATATATTGTCCAACATATTCAAGAACCTTGAAGAAAGATTACATATTCCAATTTTGGGTACTATGTATGCTTAACTAAAGTTATACATTAAATAAGAGAGTTGTCAAATAATCACCATTGATGAATATATCTTCCGCAATTTAACCCAACATTTCGGTCATGGCACTTTAAAGTTTAATAAATTGACTTCAGTGTACATTTCTTTCCAAAATAAAGAAATGATGTTTGAGAGGATTTTAAATTTTGCCATATCTACATCAAAAGGTACTTAATATCATATTTTTAGTTTTTTCTCTTCATTTTTTTGTCAATTGGAAGGTAAATAAAAATTAATGGCCCTGTTTTTCAATAATAAAATGAGACTCTAGTAAGA
>NW_027291662.1:0-1129 GCF_016086655.4 Lepeophtheirus salmonis | reverse complement strand
AAACGAAGAATATATACAGCATAATAAGATTGAGATAGTCTTATAGGCAGGTCTTGAGATCCAAAATCTCCAAGATTATACAATCATTCGCATTATTACATATTCCGTTAGGTATGTGATGTAAACTCATATTGGCGATGAAGATTTTACACCTTTACAATGACGAATACGAAAAAATAAATAAAAATTTTATTTTGAAATTTTGATAAAGTCTGAATATAGAAAATATTATATATTTTACCCAAATACATTATCTGATGAGTGAGGGAGATAAAATCTTATCGTCTATAATATTTTAACACCTTCAAATATACAATATCGAAGGTAATGTGCTTTATATATAATTATTTATTGTCTGATAAATGGTCTGGAAAACGAAAAAAAAAAAATTACAACTTTAGAATGAGATCATAAGAAGCTTTATATGTTCTGCTAATATTTTTTCTTCCTTGTTTCCAAGCAGCAGTGAAGTTATAACGCATTTGCGTCCTTTCTTTGATTTCTTTTTGTCTTGGATTCTCAATTTCATCCAAAAATTTCTTGTTGAGGATATTTACAATTACCTGATGATTTCTTTCAATATGAAAATGGGGTAATCCTTGAAGATAAGCCTTTTTTTTTTTTTTGCCCAATATATGGCTATCATCTCAAGCATTTTGCCATTCAATAATTCTTTTCTGCTGCACTCAACCATCTAGAATTTTTTGTATATGTGTCGTTGTATATCCTACTTAATTTGGAAACCCACAGGTTGTAAAGCTGTATATCTTGCCAGGAAGTCTCACAAATTGAGTGAAGTGTAACTTCAGAGAATCAAAACTTTAATGTTTTTAACAACTACCTTGTATTGCCAAACTATGCCTCAGATAACTTTATAATATTTGGGGGTGTCTAAGATACTTCATATACTTTATATATCCTGATAAACATGCTAATCCCGATATCGGTTGAGGATTCCAAGCACCCATTAATTCAACGATGAATGAAGAAGCAGCTATCAATAAAGAGCTCAAACTGTAACTTCAACAGAGATAATTATATAATAAGGTGTGTTATTTGTAGAACACATTATCTCCACACAAGTAATAAATATCCCAAAGCTCTCAAAAGACTACAAAATAATTTAAGT
>NW_027291661.1:0-6344 GCF_016086655.4 Lepeophtheirus salmonis | reverse complement strand
CCCATGTCATTGTATATTTCTTTCTACCCTCTTCCCTTGTCACAGCTGATGGTAGCTGATCTAATGTAACGTCATGACAGCTAAGCTGCTCTCCTCCAAAATATTCTTTAAATTGGTGGGGTGACCAAGTTCACTTTTAGTTTCTTTTTTTGAAGAGACCGGCACTTCAAATAATTTGAGTCTCTGTTTATAGCTATTTTATAAGACAAATATGTTGCAATAATTATGTACATAAAATACTTTGAAAAGAAATATATATTTTGAAAGTAAGACAATGATTTATACTTTTGTACGTAGACACAAGAAATGTATACTTTTAAACCTACTGCACGTAAAAACATGCTATAACTCAGCTTTTTTTTCCAAAAAAATAACACATACTGTATATATGGATATATATTTTTTAAAGATAATATTCGATATGTTGATTGAGGATCAAAACAAAGACATATATATATGTGGCGCGTCAATATAGAAACAATCCTTAGCAAAAATCAATAAAATGAAAAAATCCTAATTTCTTTTAATATTGTATAGGCATATATGAGGGATGGGTTAAGATACTCAAAGACATTTACATATAGTTAAGAAACTTTATTTAATTCAAGAGCGTCATATTGGGCACAATATGGCCCCTTTTCAAATAAAACATGTTAATTAAGCGTTCTTTTATTGCAAATATCAATCTTGGCTACAAAACAACTGCAAACCAATTTGTGATATTTTAAATTCTATTTTTAGTTATATTATTTATTCAGGTTGTCTTCGTTTACAAGCTTTAACAGCCTTGACAGGCCAGTGAGCAGATTGGTAGCTCTTGACGATGAATACCTTCTTCATGGCCTACTACCCTGCCGTTACGGCAGGTCGGTGCGAATACAAATTTGTATGAGAGGTGTGGCAGAAATTTGTCTCCGAGACGCCTCAAACTGCAAAGTCTAGGGGGTTGATGTCAGGTATAGAGGATGGACGCATGGAGGCTGGCATATTGCTGCCGTAGAAGTTTTGATTCTTATGCGCTGTATGGGTCGATAGTTGACTTCTTGATGTTGTAGGTAGTCTGAAAGGAATATCCTTGGTATAGAGGAGATTGCACCTGCATTGCCTTTTTTTGTAGATGTTCTGAGTTTTTTTACATTTTGAGACATTTGCGATGAAAAAAAAACTCTCATATTTTTGTTTCAGCTATGATTTGGTTGCATAATTAAACTTCGTAATTAAAATAACGGGTACTAAATTGTAATTAAATGCTACTGCAAGTTTGGAAAAAAATCAAAAAAATCCTGAGCTGTTCAGAAAAAACTGGGACGAAATACTTTAAATTTAGAGGAGAGTGTTTGTGGCTAGAGTGTATTATAATCAAGTTTGTGCTCGCTCAGGTTCAGCGGTTTTATAGGTCTTGATTCTTTTTTATAGAGAATCAGTTTGGTAATAGACACTTAAAACAAAGGATGTGGCTAGAAAATTCTGGCCAGGATATTATATTTGATACAAACAGGCTGCATCTACCTTATACGCAGAGCGCGTAGTACCCCTAGTTCCAGTCCCGAAAACTTGTATAAAAGGGGCCTCTGCTTAGAATGTATGAGCTTAGGGAGAAGCTTGCCATAGTGAAGCTTGGTAAACCCTGATTTACGAAATATTATGGGTCCCCAACAAGCTCAGTAGTGGACATAGATCCAAAATCTATTGCACCCCTTCCCTCTTGCATATACATTTTTGGATTCCTAAGCCCCCTTTTCCAGAAAAAAATCATTTGAAAAAGCTGTAATTGTACAAAAAAAAAAAAACTCAGAAAATTGACTTATTCATTAAAGCTAATTTATTTTGTGTTTATATTTTCTTTTCTTTATATATTCTATTTTTTTTTTTTTTTTTTTAAGGGTGAAAAAGTGTGTGATACAATAAAAGTAACGATATTATATGTCATATACTTGAATGGTCCTTATTAAATGTAAATTGAATTACAAGGATAATTATATACATGTTACAAGGTTAAGCAACATAAGATTTTGTTTATATAAAAACCCAAAAATTGTTAAGTTTTAATGAAAAAATAAACAAACAATTTATTGATCATTTATGTTATTACTTGTCCTACTAGTCATAGGCTTGGGGGGAGGGGAGTGCATTTACAAATTAAGGATTGTTAAGCACAATAATTTAGAATTTGTCCAAATTTAGCAGTTTTATTATTATAAAATATTGGATATGTGGCGATTAAAGAAAGAAAAAAAAACGATGCTAATGCGATTCTAGTAAAAATTCCCATTGCCGATTCCAATTCCTTAATATTTTTAATGGTAGTTAAAATATACTATTTTGCTATCTGGGGATCCACAGGTGATATTTTTTATTAAAATTTGATATTTTGAAAAAAAATTCAAAAATACACTCCTATTCACAAAAATTAACTTTTTGGATAAAAATTTCAAAAACTCACAGCTATTCACAAAAACTAAACATTTTTATGAAAAAATTTCAAAAATTATTATTTTTTTCTTTATTACAAAGAAATATATTTCATACTCGTCATGATACTGAACATTACATTTTACTCAGCAATTTTATTATGATGTGAATGATTTCAACTAATATAAAATAATAATTTTATAAAAAAAACCATCTTTCAGTACTTAAATAATTAATTACAATAAAATGAGATCAACAAACTCGTTGCACAACTTTAATATGGTTCACTGTAAATGATTGTAGTAAAAAGGTTGCGGACACAAAAGTTGGGGTAATATCATTGTGTGGTAATATCGTTGTGTACATTATCATTGTGATTCAAAAACATTGTTGGTAATATCCTCGTGAAGTAATATGATTGTGTGTAATTTCATTGCTAGACAATATGATCGAGTGGAATTTTGTTGCAATTTATATTATATTCGTACGATAAAACTATTGAATGATGAAGAAACATGCCAGAAAAGAACCTTTCTGATATGTTATAATACAGCCTACCCATGGGTTGTGTAGGTGAACTGCTGGGCCTCGAGCCTAGTTAAATTTATTCTCCTCTGCTCTCTTTCTTCATCAAACAAAATATTTTTATCCAACAACGTTTTTGTTTTACAATGATAATTTACAAAACAATACTACCACGCCACGATATTACCCCAACGTTTTTGCCTGCATCCTTTTTACAATCATTTTACCGGACACCCTTTAGTATATATACATACATGTACGTGTGTCTTTTAGCTGACCCGTTAATTTGTAATAGGTAGTATAAAGAACGAATTATAATTTCCTTAGCAGTTGTCAATACTATTTAATTCCTGAGTAGTGGACATCCTTTCCTAAATAGATTCAATTATATTCAAACCCTATTTGAACGTTCGTGTGTGATCATAAAAAACGGGGCGTAACCCTCAGGATTTGTTGCAGAGATCTAATTGTAAGTTCTTGTTGGACTCAGAGTAGAATTGGGGATCGTCATAAGAGTAATTCTAGCAAATGTCCTTGTTTCCTTCTTCTCTTGTCGCAGGAAAGAAAAGAAAAGGAAACGTCATCGCCGATGTTCTTTCTCTTCTCTGTGCCTTTACCTGAAAAGGAGTCCATTAGGTATGTCATTAAGACCGAAGAGTAGATTTATACCAGTTTAAACATGTAATTTCTCAATGAATATTTAATTGATTGTAACTTTGTTTTTGCTGAGGACGCTAATGAATAATCGAGATAATACCTTATTTTTATATTTTTCAGTACTTTCACAATTAATATTTGTAGCTGTATTCATAATAACAAATTCGAAATAGGCGTACCTCGCATTTTGAACGTAGTATATCGACATTAATTTTTTTTTATTGTATACGATATATGGGGCTTTAAATATACAAATTTTTAGACTAATAAATTTATTTTTTGTTTAAAAAAATATCATTTCGATATCAGGGAGGCTTTATCAAATTTCTCCTTGTTTGGACAACAATTAAAAGATTCACTCGAATAATTTTTTTTTTAAAGAAATAGTCAGAGAATATACAGGAGTGTACGTCTAAAACTGAACACTCCTTTAAATTTTATGGCAACCACATATTCGTGATTTTATTGAGTTGAAACCGGTTTATACTTCGAAGCAAGGGTCTTGTCTAGTTATAAACAAAACTCCAGCAAAATCTAAATAGCTACTGTGAAACAACAGCCGATAATATGGAGAGACGTCGAGTCGCAATTTTGGAACTTTCCGGGCGGGGAAAAACTCCCACTGAAATTGCCAAGGTTCTGAACTGCTGCCGCACCACCGTTTACAGCGTGGTAGCCAAAGGGACTCCTGAGGGGACCACAAGATCTAAGTCAAGGCCTCGAAGGTCAGACGAAATGGTTGCTGCCGTGAAAAAGTCTGTTGAGGACAAGAGAGGCAAGGTCGCCGTCAGCGGCCTCTCCAGGGAGTTCAACGTCAGCAGAAGGACACTGGACCGGCTAATTAAGAAAGGACTTAAGATCTACAAGAGAACACCTCGTCAAGCCCTCAACCCTGTAGACAAGGAAAAACGCATCGCAAGGTCGAACATTCTTCTCAACAGGCTTAAGAAAGCCGCTTCACTCGCCTGATTGTTCGCCGCTTGACTTCGTAGTGTTTGGGCGTTTAAAGGGGATGCTGTCGGGAGTGCAATACAAGTCCAAGGACCAGCTGAAGTCTGCCCTCAAGAATGTTGAGCCAACCTCGACCAGAGCGACATTGGCAAGTCATGTAGCAAGTTCCGGTCCAGGCTGGAGTAGGTAGTGGAGAACATGGGCGGCCATATTGAATAGACATGTGTCTAAGACTCTCATCTTTCATGTTAAATAAATTAATTCGTCGACCACTTTAACCATTATAGAATTATTTCACTATTTTTAAAAATTTCAGAGTGTTCAGTTTTAGACGTGCACACATGTATGTGGAAATTTTGAGACTTATAGTTTCATTTTTTATTTTTAAAAAAACATTATTTCAAAAAAAGGAACTGTACAATTAAAAAAAACAAAAAAAACCTTCGGTCTTAATAAGGTGGACACGTAGCTTCGGATTCTGGGTGGAATAATTCCATTCGTATGCTTCATCGCGTAGAATACTTCCTGGACCTTAGAAACAAAAACAATCCTCATATGAAGGAGACGTGACGACAAAGCCAATCCGGTTGTGCTAGTCTCACTCCATAGTGGCGCCAATCTATGTCCTCCACCACTCTTAACATGGGTAAAACCATTTGGCAAAAATTTTTAATATGAACTTAAAAAAAGAAAAATTCAAATATTTAATATTAAATTTTTTGGAGAAATTTTTAAAAAAATACACAGTTATCCACAGAAAAAAATAATTTGCTTTATTATGGAGGGGTTCTATTACTTTTTTTTTCATAGCTTAGAAAAGCAAAATTAGTTAAATACTAATTACAAATAAGAATCAGAATCGCAAATTAAATATTATTCACCTGATGCCAATTCTAATTACTTGTCCTATCACTAGTTTGTAGTATATGCTCAAACCTTTACAACGCTGTATTGTATGATGCAATGTGACCAATAATGAACAAGATATACTTGGTTAAAAAAGGGCTGGAAAATCGAAATAATTTTTTCCCAACCTAATATTTATGAAGATAATTACAAATATAAGTAAAAACAAAGAAGATAATTATCTTTGTTTATATAAATTTTCCTAAAATTAATTTTAACCCAAAGAAAAAAAAATTATATAAATTTTCCTAAAATTAATTTTTGGAGAGTTGTCATGATACATTTTCAACGTTTTGTTCATAATTTTGTCTCAATATTTATTTGCAAGGTAGGGAAAAAGAACTATAAAAACTTTTTTACTGGACATGAATTGCAGGTATATAACTCAGTACATTTAATAACAAAAAAAAAAATATGCAAGGTTAGAGTTGTATAAAATATGACCTAGAACGCATTTGATACTTTTTGTAGTAGTACCAACCTGAAAATGATTTTTTATCTACTAAAGATGTTATCATTTTTATTTAATTTTTGAGAAGAGAACATTTAAGTATAGAGAAATAATTAGTGCATGTGCTCTTGAAAGACGGAGACTAACAATGAGGGGTTTCTCGGGAGATATATGTAGAAGTCCTTGTTGATCTCCGAGAAGAGTTGAGAATCGACGTCAGAGTAATGTTCTAGCTATATAAGGAATGGGATTTCCGTTTATTTCCTGTCTCTCTTCACTACTTGCAACGAATCTAATAAAATGTTGGAACAGCTAACATTCTTCAAATTCTCAGGGTGACCACGTTCATTTTCAGTTTCTTTTATCTTTGGGTATCATTGTTTACAATACTGATGTGATTATCAGCGATAATCACATCAGTATTTATCAGTTGCCTGATTTA
>NW_027291660.1:0-560 GCF_016086655.4 Lepeophtheirus salmonis | reverse complement strand
TTGTTAAATTGATGTTTAACTAAAATATCTGTTATTTTCTGAATAATTTTGTATTTTTTTTCATCAAACGTCAATTTTCAATAAGAAATGTCCCATATACACCTAAATTTTGCATTTTTTAATCAATTTACACCAAAGAGAGGTGACAATTCTTCTTTTAGAGGAAGATGTTAACACACCCACCACTAATTAAATAATAATAAAAAAAGAGCAGACGCTCAACCGTTTTTCTTTTTCTAATCCCTATACTTAATTTTTCCTCTACATAACCCCTCTTTACTTACTAATTTGTTTATTTAACATGCATTATGAAATAGGCATGACATATCAAGTGAGACGAGGTTATTGAAAGCTTACAACATAATGCATAGGATATTTTTAGCGTTAGCGACGTAATACTGGTCAAACTTCCCACAATAGTATAGAACTCAAGCAAATCCACTCTATTGCAGACATTTAAAAAAAAACAAAAACACAAAGGTAACCTTGAATTTGATGAGAGAACCATTGTTTGAAAACTAACATTGAACGTAACTATAGCTATGGATTTTTGAATTTTT
>NW_027291659.1:0-25263 GCF_016086655.4 Lepeophtheirus salmonis | reverse complement strand
GTAAGCAACTTCTCTTCAATTCAATTGATTTACTCTCTAACCCAACTATAGATATTGTTGAAGCTCCATTAAAAGTAGAGCCCTAATCAAATTATGAAATTTTTAGGCAATATTTTCTTAACAGTCTTCATTATAAAAACGTGCCTGATAGAATCAAAAGCTTTAGAAAAATCAATAACTATAACCACACCGTACATTTGACGTCCATGTACCGGTTCTAGTGCCGTCTGAATGTTCCAAGAAACATCATTCACTAAGAAAACCTTTTCTCTGGACCGCACTTCATGTCTTAAATTGGCTCAATTTGCTTCCTTAAAACTCCAACAACAATTCTATATGCTTCATTAAGCATCATTATTGCCCTCCAATGACTGAAGTCCGTTTCGTTACTTTTTTTTTTTTGAATAAAAACAATTCTTCTCTTAGTCAACACTTTTGGAAGACGGGCGAGTGTTTCTCCATAGATTTACCAATACACTTTAAATGAGGCACAATTTCCTTGTTTGTCACACCATAAACTATTCCAACTATTCAGTGACGTCCACAAGCCTTATCAGATTCCAATTTCCTATCTATAAAATTTCCAATAATGTCTTCTGAGAAAACTGTTCCCTTGTGTTCAAGATTACATTCATTTTACAAAGTGTTCCCTGTTTATTATACTCCCTTTATTTTCTTTATACTGCATTGGAAAATGAATGAAGGAGTACTATTTCAAGTGCACCCAGGACGTGTTTTAATACATTTATACATGTATAAATTATGGCTCTTATGTTGAATCAAAATTACTTTTTAAATACGTTTTTACGACCATTTGAAGGAGTTTTTGTACATGAACAGGTTTTTCACACAAATCAGTCAAATTGTATAAACTCAATTATTTCTTAAATTGTATAAACTCTATTATTTCTCAAATTGTATCAACTCACTGATGACTCCAATTTGTATATCCTGGTCCATATAATAGAATAGCTCATTTCAGAATATTATTTTAGATTAAAAGAGCAAATTAGAATAAATACTTTGGAGTCAAACTTTGTTTTATTAATAGAAATATACCTCATTGGCGTCTTGAGGAGAAGGGGCGTAGCTTTTTCAGTCCCCTCCCTGAAAACTCCACCTATGGCCACAAAGTAATAGATTAGACAACTTCAAATTTGGTGTGGGTGATAGCATGGCGCCAAAGAAAACTGGACACCTTATTTTAATGTCAAGAATATTTTTAAATTATTAGTGTTATGCCAGTTCCTAATTTATTTGGTCTAGTCAGAAAAACAGCTTAATCAGTCCTTGGTACTGATCTTCGGACTGTCAGTACTAGAACTGATTACAATAGAAGAAATAAAGTTGAGTGGCGTCATCAGAGCCAAAGGTATGCTTTAGAGGACTGAAATGGACCGGTTTGTAGTCTTCAGTGGACAAAAAACTAGTCATTATAAGATGCACAAATACTGGAAATTTTGTTTACGTAGGACTACTCATTATTATAGAATTGTAATGTACATTTTGTTGCTGTATTTTTGTGTTCGAGGAAAAGAGTGTTTTATATCCGTCTCCGCGTTGAAACTATCTAGTCCCTCTATTACCTTTGAGTCAGATTTTACCTTTTTTGTTAATATTAAATCTGTTTAAAAGATGGGTTAGTACCTTTTTGTGCTCAATATGGGTACATATGACCGGCTCTTTGCCTCCAAATTTACTAGATCTATAAAAGTGTTTATATAAATAATGTATACAGCGGTCTTCCTCCAATTTTAAGAAGTTTTATCTGTGTTTCTGAGATAAAAATAATCATAGGGAAAGATAGGATTTTGTTAGAGTAGGACCCTATGTTACTACTGACTCAATATCAGTGTTAACATTATCTTACTTACTATTACATGTTATTGGAGGGAGAAAAGAAAAGAACATTTCACATTTAAATAAGATGTCTTATAAAAATGTTTGATTAATTATTTTTAATGATTTACAACGAATACATATAAGAGAAAATTCTTCCTTCACAAATAGATGTTAACACCCCAACGATCAACTAAAGAATGAACAAACAAAAAAGTATGCATAACCCTTTTTCCATTTCTAATCTATGAAATATATTTTACCTCTACAAAAATCCCATCTTTATTCATAGAACTCATTTTATAGGGAATCAGACGTAAATTTATGTATATTGCATGGGGGATGCACTTTGAATGTATTCACGTTAAAAGGTCTTTAAAAAATTTATAAATCAATAAAACAAGTTTTACATATTTTATTTGTGATTTTTTTTCAATTTAATTGTTAGATCTTTCATATTACATAACTTAAAATTGGAAACAAATGTCGTTCAATGAAAAAATATAATTAGATATTTGCTTCATAAGCCGAAATAAACAGAATGAAATAATGGATAACAAGTAGATATTATTGACAGAAGAGGCAAAATCCCTTAGGCAAGATGCAGTTTGTTTTACCTATTGAATCTAAAAAACATGACAAGTAAAGATGAAGTCAATTGCAAATCTATTAGTGTTGAGACTCGGTCCAAAACCGAACTTTTTCTTCTAGACCGATTTGAAACATAAATAGCAATCTCAGAGCGTTAACCTAAATTTAATCGCATTCAAATTGTGGACCAATTCTTCCTTTTCCTGATTGATTTGTGTGTCGTTATTGTATGGTGATGTTTACAATTTTAAAGCACACATGACTTCATCAACAATTCATCAATAGAATCCGTCCTATTATTTTGTAAGGCCGATCCAGACTAAATACCACTTTGAGGGAGATCTAAAGCGAATTTCTATTTGAGACTGGTCCAGGGAGCTTAATAAAGGAACAAATTAGTAATGTTCACTAAGAATCATAACAGTCACAGACCACTCCAGCATTTTCAGACTGAAACAATATTTATTTAAAACCAAGTGTAAAAGATAATTTTTTAAACGGAAGTTTATATCAAAATTCATAATAGGGGAAGTAAAAAGTTATCAGTGTTTTTCACTTTATTTCGGAAATAAAATTAATATAGGAAGGATTATCCAATTTAGATAGTTCCAAACAGTTTTGCGGCTAATTTTCAGTTCTTGGGTAATGGAATAAGTGCTCACATGCCGGCCGAAATCGACGATTTGCACTATTCTATCGACATTTTCAACCTCCATATTACGAGAAAGGTATTTTTGGAACCACATCTCTGCTAGTCCATTCGTTACTGTAAATTATCCATTGGTACCGCAGATGTGATTAAAAAGTACTATCGATAAAAACTTTATATCTGCCTTAATTTCAACTTATAATGTGTTTTAGTTACATGAATGGTTACAACTACTTAGCGTTCCAGGAAATTTTTGCTTAGTAAAATGGAAATTTTATTTTTGTGAGCAGCTGTAGATTTTTAAATTTCTATTCAAAAAATTTAAATTTTTTAAAAAAGTGTATATTTTGAAATAAAAGTATATATTAAATATTTGAAATTTTTTTCAAAAATTATCATTTCCTCATAAGATCACTTTTGATATAAATTACACAAGTCAGCAACATCTAAAATTTTAGTTCATTTTTTAAATCTAGTGTACAGGACGTGCTAATTACAAATATGTAGTTAGTTTTTTCGTTTCAAATATGATTTTTGAGAACGGTCAATTTAAATTTATTAAACATTTTAAGTAGATAAAAATATGTTATATAAATGAAAATAAATTTATCAGCATCCACAAGGGTTAAGCTGAAGGGGGCACAAGCCCACACCCCTCCAAATGATATATTTGAAATTTAATTTAATTTTTTTTCAAAAGTATAATTATCAAACTCTTTTCAAAAGTTTAATTTTTTATGAATAGCTATAGATTTTATAAAGTTTTCTCTAAAAACAAAAGATATTGGTAATTTTTGCGAAAAGTTAATATTTGAATTTTTTTTCAGAAAATTAAATTTTTTATTTAATTTAAAAGTTTAATTTTCTGTGGATAACTATAGTTTTGTGTACTTAAACACTTTGTGTACTAAATGCACGTGATTGTTTACAACTACTTAGCGTACTAATAAATTTTCCTTCCAGTGACATACGTTAACTACTTGTTAAATGATTTTTATAATGTATTTTTTAAATTGCCAAAACTACGTGTAAATTCATCATTCAGTGATATATTAACAGTACGACTATCGACTCACACTAAATAATGGAAAAAAAAATCCCTTTTTCAAATCTCAAAAATGTTGTTTTAAATTTCAAAATACGTTTTGTCTGGTCCTATTAATGAGGAATACACATATGATTTATGTAACACAATTAAACTCATATGATGTTATATTGCCAATGATCCCAATTTTGAAGCCTACATGACCCCATTAATAGTTTATCCGATGAATCGGTCTTGACTAATTATTAAACGGGACCGATCAAAACAACTTTTTGTAAGCCCTATTTTCTTTTAAATCCGATAAAGACCGAACTTTTCTTAGAAACTGGTCCAGATATAACTTCTTTATATATAATTTTTTATACTAGACATTTAATTTTGAAATTGTGTTCTATATGATTTTTTTTTTTTTTTTTGAAAACTTTTGCAGATTTATAAAATTTGTTTCCAAAAATTTCATTTTTTGTGAGTAGCTGTGTATTTTAAAAACAATTTTAAATATTAAATTGAATAATTGAAATTATTCTAAAAAATTTAAAATTGGGTTTTATTTTCAAATTTTACGTACCACGGGATTTTTCATAGGGTTATGTTTTAGTGGGAGGTTAGTCATTAGGTCACTATTGATCATTTTATAAATTACACAAGTCCACAACATCCCAAAAAAATTAATTCCATTTATAATTGTAATATAACAAGACGTACTAATTACGAATATGTATTTAGTTTTTTCGTATCAAATAAGATTTTTGAGAACGGTCAATTTAAATATGTTAAATATTTTGAGTAGATAAAAGATCTACATGAAAAATAAACTTATCAATGGCGTCCATATGGGTTGTGGCAGAAAGGACTGTAGCCCCCCAAAAAAAATACAGAAATTTTACTTTTTATTTATAAATTATATACTTTGAATTTTTATTCTAAAAATGTAAAATTTGAAAATTAATTTTTTTCCCAAAAATGATTATCCAAATTCTTAACAAAAGTTTAACTTTTATGAATAGCTATCAATTTTTAATGTTTTCTCACAAAAGTTAAACATTTATAATTTTTCGTAAAAAAGTTAATAATTGCAATTTTTTATTTAAATTTTTCTGAATAGATAAAGGATTTTGTAATTTTCCTTCAAACAATTTAATTTAATATTTTGAAATTTTTTCAAAATTTAATTTTCTATGTGTAGCTATGGATTTTTTGAAATTTTTTTTCCATAAATTTTCTTTTTTATGGGTATCTGTGGTTTTTTTGCATTTTTTCCAAAAAATTTAATTTTTCAGAATAGCTATAGATTTTTTAAAATTTTTTTTCCAAATTAAAAAAAAAAATACTTTTTGGATTTTTCATTAAAAAAAATTACCCAAACATATAATTCTGGGTACACCCTTGTTGATTCTTCGCAAAACTTTATGATTTTTTCAATCATGTGTATTTTAATATGTTTAAGATAATTTTGTTCTGAGAAAATGTCATTTGAAAATAAAATAAACAACCCTTATTTTAAGGTATGGTAATTTTTCATTGAAAACATTAAAATTCAATTTTTAATTGTTTTTTTCTGACAAAATGATGTTTTTTAAATCCTACAAAAATTATTGATATTGTATTAAGGAAATAGTATTTATTTCTCAAAGATTTATTTCACCAGCAATATCGATTTAAATGTTTGAAGCAGAAATTACTCGAGGTTAGGTGATGATTTGTTTATAATTCCGTGATAATTAATTCTATTGCATATAAAAGGAAATAAATATACATACATAGATTTGATGCAAACAATTATTGTCTTTATTTCTTCCTACTCATCCTCATTAGAAGGTGGAATAAGTCGTGATGTAATATGTGTGGTATTTTGAAAATGTTAAAAAATGAAACTGCAAGCCATTTTGCCTCAGCGATATTTTTTTTAGTATATGATTAAATAAGATTTATATGTCATTTTTTAATTTTTGTTAAAATTGATGTCCCTTTAGAATTTTTTAATTAAAATTTCCCCAAAATTTTAATGTATACAACAAGAAAATCTCACTACGGTATTAATTCGAACCAGAAAAAACATAGGTACCAAAATTAATAGAAAAAAATGAACACGGAAACGATTCGAATAGAAGAATTGCTAATCACTTCTCCGTTATAGATTATTATTATACATAATTAGAAAAGACTCATGGACTGACGAAAAAGCATAATATGAGATAATAATATCATTTTTCCAACAGAAACAAACATTTAGTGCATTTTCTAAATCAAAATATGTAATATTTTGATTTAGAAAAATCAAAGTTACATCAATTTCAACCAAAAATCAACAATATCGACGTATATACCTCATATGTTTATATATTAAGGCAAAATATCATAAGAAGAAATGCTTGATGGCAAAATGTCCTCAGGCAAAAATACAGGGGCACACAATTATCATCTCTGGAAATCAGTTTCTTCGGAAAATAAGATATTGTGTGGTCTTCAAAAGTGGACTTTTTTCCATATTTTTGGAACAGGAACAGTTTTCTGCACTCCATTCAAATAGTTATATTTATTTATATTTTTTGTCGTAGCTTGGATTTAGTCTTGGGTCTTTCAAGCTTGATATTACTTTTACGTTGATTCAATACACTCTGTACAATAAAATGATTGATTTGTGATGATATTAAATACATACTTTTTACTTAGAAGAAGAAAAAAAAAACTACGCACATAATTATAAATTACGAGGAAAATAACTTCCAGTTACCTTCGAGTAATTTGTACGAGATACTCATTAACTTAATGACTCAGTCGAAGCCTTCTGTATATGATATAAAAACTCTATAGAAATATGTACATGAAAAGGCTTTCAATGCAATGAGTCATTATTTGCCTGTCCTTTTCTTCTTTGATGCAGAAGATTTAACAAAAAAACAAAAACAAAAATAGAATACCAAAGGCTTTGTGCATTCACTAGTCATTGCCGATGATGAAACAAAAGGATCCAATGGTTTGTCTCCACATGGAAAACCTCTGTTTATTCCTCTTCTTAAGGACTATTTCAAAGGAATTTGTTTCGGTACCATATGTATGTGTTGGAATTATGCCTAAGCATCAACAATATCTGAAAATAAAATTACTCAAAAGATTGTATACAAAATAAGCGGATATTATTGTAGTAAGCGAGTACTTATGTGGCTCGTCAACACAAAAAGAAATTAGAATAATTTTTCTTAAAATTGAGACTATGTTACATTTGTATTCTTCAACGCATTATCGTCAGTTTCAATCAATAATTTATTTTAATTTATTCGTTGGAGTGACCACAAATTACACTTAAATAACACAAAAGATATTGTCACAATGAAATAATTATAAATTAATAGATCAAATTAGGGGTCATGAATCAAATGAAGGCTCTACACTGTAACTAACAATATTGGGTATCTCAATTTATGGGTGAAATTTGAATACAAAACCTAAATTGACCAAAATAGGTCTGAGAAATTCTCAAGATGTATTTACATGCGTGCGTGGTAAACTGCTCTATAAAAAATAGCCTGTGGAAGGTTGTCCGTATTTTTAATGTACATAACCCATAAGAGAATGTAACGAAAGTGCTCAATGGACAATACCCTCGGGAGAAATTATCCTCTTGAACTCTATTTAAGTAGGTTTGCGTCTAGAAAGAAATATACCTAATGTATATAAAATTCAAAGATAATTCCTATGTCAGATGGAACCAATCTAAAAATGTATTTCAATAATGCTTACTTTTAATTAAACAACCCAACTTCATCTGACTGATGAAAAAGAATGTAAAAATAGAGAGTAATCTTGAATATTTTCCTTCAAAAAGCAGAAAGAAAAAGGCCAAAAGATATGAAAATAGTTTTGATTACAAATCATGTGACCCCATCCGCCAAGAAAAAGCAAGGTGAAAGGATTTGTTTCAAAATTGAGTATGAATTTCATATGTATTTGTCATGAAGTATCGACAATTTCTATAGGACACGCTGCAAGTTCCACTATTAATCCATTAAGGGGGATAGGTTGATTAACTTACCACTATATATCAGTCTAAATTTTCAATACACATGCAACATTTATTAATTAGTTTATGTTTATCTGTTTTCTAGAGTAATTAACTAAATAGTTTAAAATTATAAATTATTTACTCGGGAATTGCATTATTCAAGAGTCTAGCTCGAATCCAGAGTTCAATTAAATAGTATGGTTTCCAGGAACAGGCGAATATCTTGTAAAGAAGCAAGTCTACATATTAAATTTTTCCAAAAAATATTTAGTAATATTTGATATTACTCAGAATCCATTTTTAATCATTTCCGTTGATTTCTTACCTTTTTATTTAATTTTGAAATTCGCTGTTTATAAATTTAACTTCTTGCCAAGCATGGTTATTTAGAAGAATAATCTTTTTTTTATAGGAAATATATTAATCCTAACGAAATGCTAGATATTTTGACTCAATGTTGATACATCCACTTCAGATATAATATCTACTCTAGGTATATCCTTTATGTAATATTAATCTTGTTAAAGTGTTTTGTGGAAAAATAATAGGCTCTATTTCATAATGTTATGTATTCACAGAGTTATTAATATTGATTTTACAGTCAAATTAGGACTTGAATATTAGTATATCAATTAAATATATGTACACATTTTTGCATACAAAAAGATTTGCAGTATCTAGCCTAGTTTCTTATTTTTTTATTAAAAAATAAGCTGATTGGAGTGACTATATGGAGGAAAACTTTAATACTGAAAAAATTACGTAGCATAAGATGACAAATAATTATTGTAGTGATGGTCCGTAGATACTAATGGTATCATTACTAAATATATGACAAATCCACTTTTTCTTGGATCCAGGTCTGGCTCAGATCTTTAAACTTAAATATTCAGATCCAAAACTAAAATTATACGGATACTTGTCTCAAATTTTATGAGCATTTTACAACAAGGTACGACCTCAATAAAATGACATCTGGATTAAGGTTACATTTTTATGTACAGGAGCTACTCAATGTTGATCTTCAATTCTACAAGGAGTCCAACCGGGACTAACACTTGTAACTATTGGTGGAGTTGTAAAATCAAACAAGGGGGATAGTTAGTGATGGGTTCTGATTATTGGAGGTTCAGGGGTTCTCCTCTGCGAATTGTATTCAAAATACAATTAATTAAATTGCAATTTTAACGAAATATATGAATATATATCAATAATTAAATAATAATAATAAAAAAAAGATAACCTATCACAGAAAATTCCAGTCTGTCGTGGTATAATAATTAATAACGAATGGACAAGCTGTGGTTTTTGAGTATAAAGTAAGACACATAAGCACTATACTGTAATTTTATTTTTGAGTATGTATGGTGTTGATGTTTTTAGTTCAGCTACTTTCTGGTCATGTACCTTGACCAGGGGATGACAGACCCCCCCCCCCCATCTCCCTACAACTCGAGAACTGCATATCTGCATATAAATCCCAAACAAATCCTCTGCTACTATCCGTCATTCATGAGCATACACTCTTGGTACCATTTTATACTTAGATGTCCTCTCTCTCAAGAATTATGATAACTGCTTTAGAAAAAGAAATACTGTTCAAGCTCTAAACGACCAACAAAACCCACTTTGGATTTAACAACCTCGGATAAACCTGTTCCTTCTACGCTACCTACAATTTGGAACATTAAATTTCATATTCGTGCGTATATATTAGAATACATTTAGAAAGAATAATATTCGAATATCCTTCATTCGTTTAACATATCTAATACAAATGAAGTGAATTAGATAAAACCAAACAAGATAAAATATGTGTTTGAACTTAAGACTCAGGTTCAAGTCACGCATACTAACATATTTTGTAGGTTTCCTTCAACTATGACTAGAAACTCATAGACGACTCGATATAGTTTTAATAATTACTTAATAATTATTAGATTAGAATTAGCAGTATGGAATGAAATATTTTAGTTTGTCTTTAACTATTAATTAAGAGATTTTATTTGTCACTTCCATGTGTGTATAGAGCGCCCCATAGAAATTTTCCTCGATCAAGAAGGAAAACCAAAATCTTAATAACTTTTTATTAGAAAAGTATAGGAAAAAAATGTTATTGAAAAACTTTTAGCAATCAATCTTGGGAAGAATTATTCAATATGGCGCCTCCACACGAGGTTGAAACTTGTGAAGAATATAAACAGAGGACATGCTGGTCCATTACTTCTTCATGATGGCCTTGAGCAACCTTCACATTTCTGTGTGATGTCTTCCCTACATTGCTCTCTATGACACTCCACTCACTGAAGTCGAAGGTACTTAGATCAGGACTGGAAGTGGGCCAAAAGGTATTGTCCCTGAAGTAATCAAAGTGCTCCTAGGAAACCGTCTTGTTTTCAGGATAGTTAGCCTTGGGTTAGGGCAAGGCCTTATATTAGGCCTCAGCTACGATTTTTTCATTGTGCTTGAAAAGGAAGGGATCAATTTTCTTCCCATCAGAGGCCACAACTCCCTAGCACATTTTTAGGAACTTGCAGCTATAAATCTGTCGTTTCTGTGGCTCAAAACCTGATCGAATGTTAAGATCTTCTTGTATGAAAAGATCTTTACAGTCGACATATGACTCTTAAAGTGATTAAGAACTTTTTTGCATTTCTCAAGCCTTAAAGTCTGCATCCTGTATGTAAGGAGATGTCTTAGAGTCCAAATAAAGGTCTTAAGGCTGAGCTTGTCATTAACTGACCTCCTGATGGTGATCTAGTTCACGTTGAACTCGTCGTCCAAGTGGTTCATTCATGCTGTTGGATCTTCCTTGATCTTGGCCTCCAAAGATTTCCTTCACTCCCTCCCTTCCTTTGGACTCTTTTCCCACGCCGGCAATGTCTGAAATTCTTCTAAGATCAACGTCTACGTCAATAAGTTCCGAAACCCTTTGCCTTTTTGATTCCTGTTTACTCTTTTTTCGTCTGATTTTGATCAAATCACATGTATCGGAACATTGCTTGATATGTCACCTGAAACCTAAATAGCACAAATAAAATAAATTTAAAGACGCGGTAAATTTCCTTGTTGCACTTTGTATACCATTTAATTTGTTTTTAATGTTGCCATCTTGACGAAATGATGATGATTACCTATTACGTCTTTTAGAGCTAAATGTAA
Source organism: Lepeophtheirus salmonis (assembly GCF_016086655.4). Classification (NCBI taxonomy): domain Eukaryota; kingdom Metazoa; phylum Arthropoda; class Copepoda; order Siphonostomatoida; family Caligidae; genus Lepeophtheirus; species Lepeophtheirus salmonis. The sequence goes on along the minus strand of NW_027291659.1, from coordinate 13,974 downwards.
AATAAAATATGATGTATGATTATGGATTTAGGATGACATTCACTGATTAATGTATAAAGTTATTATTTGGATGTAAACAGCTGATTTGTATATCAATGATTCCTGAGACAATATGTTTCACATAATAAAAATTCATAATTTTTATCATTCTTTTTATTTCTAAAAAAATGTGGGACACTATGTTGTATCTTTTTGTCTCTTTTCTATTTTATACATCCCAAGTAAAGTGGTATTTACTGAACTATAAAGCTCGATAAACAGCTGTCCGGTGTATGTGTTAGCAAAATAAAAATTCGGGAGTCAACACAATAGGTGTACAAAAAACAAATCCATTATTTTTAATGGACTTTTTTTCATTAATTTGTCAGAGGCAAAAATAAAATAAATACATTTGGAAAAAAAAAAACTATTTTGGTCTGGATTGCTTCATTTTCACGTTTCTCAATGCAAAGTCACTTTAGAGCTAATGATGTAAAAAAGTCGGATTTTACCAAGCCTTTATTTTTGAAGCTTAAACAGCCACAATCTTTCAGTTCAGTAGGAATCTTCCCTCCCGAGCTTAAGAGACCAACTTCGAACCCAAGGCAACAATAAAATATAATAACTATTTTTGGAATACATTGAGGGAAATTTTCCTGGGCTCCAATACATGAATGAGTTACCCGTTCTACGACCCAAATGCTTCCCAAAGTCATTTATTCAATTTTCTAATCAGGTTGAGCAGGAAAAATTCAAGACAATGATTGGATGTGTGACAAATGAAGTCATCGTTATGGGAACTCTTATTTAAGTCCTTTTACATTACTTTTTTTCGTGTAATGCAAATCATGTATATTGGTTAACCTGTTTATTTGGAATTAGTTATTTGAACAATCAATTTTCTTTTCCTGAGGTGTTGTCATCATCTTCATTTAACTATTGAGTAGTACACTTCCTTTCCTACTACATTCAATTATATTCAAAACCAGATTGAAGATTTGTCTGTGCTCATTTGCTTCAAAGTTATAACAGTAAGTCCTTGTTGGACTCAGGGTAGAATTTGGGATCGAGATGGGAGTCATTCTTGCCCATGTCCTCGTTTATTTCCTTCTCCTCTCATCCTTGTAACAGCTGATTGTAGCTTCTCTCCTCCGAAATATTCTTCCTATTGTCAGGGTAACTATGTTGATTTTCCGTTTCTTTTTATTTAACATGCCCAAAATACACACGATTTCCATCACTCACTATTTCCCTATCTTTGGAAACATGGGAGCCATGATACTTATAGTAAAACTAGCTAGCATTACTATAGACTATTGAGAATAATTGTTTAATCCATGGCGTCATTATTAACTTAAAGGACTTATCAATAATGTATCAATAAGATCCTCTAAATTACGGTAAGGGTAAAAAAAAACACGCCTCAGAGAATGTCATAAAAAATATTATAACATGCAGAAACAACTAAAGATGTATTAAACGTGTCCTAAAAGGCGGAATCGGCTTTTTCTAGTTCATCAATAATTTAATTTTGAAAAAAAAAAAAAAATATTAATTTGAATTATAGTTTTTGAAATTTTTTTTAACAACTTTGGATTTTCGAAATTATTTTTCCAAAACTTTTATGTTTGAAATGACATTTTTTGGAAAAAAAATCCAAAGACCAAGTCTTATGGATGCCCCTAATGAAGTTTCCCTAATGAAAATTCGTCAAATTGTAGTTCATTTTCTGTCTCTATCATTTTTACATAACCGTGGGACATATAATATGCATCCCTGGAGGCCACCTCTATGCTGACAGAGCAGGATGACTCTTCATTAATACAAAAACATATGATGTAAGCTGTAAATGTTTCTGCTTCTTATCCCTCAATTAGTGTTCTGAAAGTAGATTGATTAAATTAGTATATATATATATATGAGGTCGTTTGAAAAGTCCGAGAGATGGTACTACTGGCGCATATCAAGGTTATATTTCGGTAGTAGTAGCATCTCTTGGAAGAACGTACACCAACTTTCCGCCAGATTGTCTTTTCGGCGACTGTTTTTAATTCGCAAGAATAATTCCCATCGACTCTATGGAAAAAAGTTAAACTATAGTAGGTGCTATTATTTATCAATTTTTGACTGATTAAAAAGCTGGGTTGCAAGATAAACGCCCACAATCCCCCCAAAAAAAAATCATTTTCCATCAGAACATGCACATCTCAGTAGAACGTTCCCGCGTCACTTGTGCCCAAATGACCCCTCTGAAAATTTTGAATAAAGGGCTTTAATCGAGTGTGAAGAGTACCCATAATGTTTATCAATCTTCTTTTTAGTCTCCTGAGGCGTTTTACCTTTCATAGAGTAATGTTTAATAAACACAAGAAAAATTTTTTTGTTCATTTTTTTTGAAAATAGTTCAACTTCCTCGATTCAAAGCAATACCAAACAGAAAGAAGTCGACCAATCTGGCTGAAAGTTTGTGTGTCTTCTTCCAATAAATCCTAATAACTAAATATAACCTCGATACAGGCCAGTAGTACCCTCTGAAGGACTTTGCACGGGCTTTTCAAATGACTCTTGTATTTGTGGTCAGAAAACAATCATGACTTATTAAGCCTATAATTTTTTTTTTAATTAAGGGATATTTATCATTGAAAGTAAATTGCTCAATATTCTTAATTTCATAAAATATAAAACTTGCCATATTTTTCAGAATTATGCATTGCTTCCAGTAGATGTATATTCAACTTTTAATGCCCGAGTCGTAATTTCATGATAACTTCCTTTTCCTATGACATCACCATCAAGAACATTTGAAATTGTTTTGTGTAAGGAATCATTTAATGAAATTCTGAAATTAAATTTGTTAGATAGTATCAATTTTCAGATCAGATCGAAATTGTCACATCCAAATGCATTTGTTCTCTGTGGATGGAATCCTTCGCTTAGTTTTAAAATTTTGTTTAAATTAATTGAAAGGTTGGCGTGGATATATCCGACAATATCTCAAGGATTTATTGTTCTCAATACAAGATAAAGTTCCTTCATTTTAAGTATTAATCCATTGTATCAAACATTTGTGGAATTTGCTAATCGTAAGAAAGATTATCACAGATCTTACATTGCAAGTCACTAATTTATATATTTTTGATAAAATGACAATGCAAATAAACTATTTTGGGCCACTCCCAAAAAGTGATCAAAACTAAAGATGAAGATCAATAATCTGCGGCACAGGATAAATCCCACATTCAATTCTGTTCAATATCATGATTACATGATTTATAATTCAAATCAGATTAAATAAATTGGTGTTACAATTCTGTTCAATATCATGATTACATGATTTATAGTTCAAATCAAGATTAAATAAATTGGTGATGCAACAGTTGCACAGTTTTTGTCTGCTATAGTGTTGGCTCATAGTAGTCCTCAGGACGCAATATATATATATATTAATTTCAGCTTAAATCTAAGTCAAAATAAAATGTATGTATCATTAACAGCTATTTGCAAAAGATTGCCGTAACTATACAAAATGCAAAGATGTGACATGTGGTGTAAGTACGTCTAGGTCAGAGGACTGTGGTCCACTCAATCCCACTCGTGGAGACTCAAAGAGAGTTAAATTGATCCTTTGTGACGCTATTGGGAGTGTCTTTAATTTTTTTTTGATTTTTTTTAATAATAGAATAAATTCAATTAAAAAATATGCTCTTTTATCCGAATGAAATAAAATTGAATTGATTTTTAACATCCTCCTTATTTAAAATAAAAATATCAAGCTAAAGGCAAAAGAAAATTGTTTTATATCTTAAATTTTGTTCAAATTCAGAAAAAAAAATTGAATATACATAAATTGTTTCCCTTGTTCCCCCATGACCTTGTACATTCAGTGCAACTGAATGTATATACCAATTCATTTAACTATTTCAATCTTACTCATTATTAAATGTTTAGTAAGTATAATAAATCAAACATTCCTTGACAATCATCATTTTTCTCTCAACACTTGTGCTTTTAAAAAATAACAAATTATTACATATTTATTTCATATTATTTAAGTTGTAATTATATATAGGCCTTATATAATCGTTGTAGGCAGGGTAATTAGTTTTTTGAGTATTTAAATTAGCTTGGAATATAGGTATACAAATACATACATTTGTAAAATAAATTAGAACTTTTTTAGAATATATATATATTTTTGTTACATAAGAAACGAAAAAATATGTGTGAGATAGATGTGGGTCTATTGCAACACTTTTTGTTTTTCATACAACATTTCTCAGGGGGCGGTTTGGGGGGGAGGTTAGGGAAGCTTGATATTTATATTACAATATCTAATTTTTAGAAAAAAATCTCAAAAATTATATATATATATATAGATACTAGATACCGCATTTCAGGATGAATAGAAGAGACTAGAAACAAAAAATGAATGTAGAAGAAAAGAGTCAGAGAGAGATTGGGATGTAGAGACTAGAAATATATATAGAGATAGAAGAGAAGTGGCGAAAACACAGAAGGCGAGAGATATAGTAAGAGAAAAGTTAAAGGATGTTTATTTTGGTCAAAAAACACAAGTCTTAATGACTTCGGAGGCCCAATTGAATCTCATAGGAACATGCTTAGTTGTTTACTACTTCTACTCGTTTGATTTAAAACTGATTTGTTCGATCATTATGGAAGCTACGTGTGATTACACCAGAAACAGACTTCAAAATATATGTATCCCTTGGCTCCCAATCACAATTCAATAGTAATCAAAGCCTAAGGTATTTTTGGTGAGGGAAGTTACGACGAATCTAATAGAACAGTGAAACAATTAAAAGATAAACATTGAATTTTAACAGCCCCCTATACACGGCAGCACATATAGAATGAAAAAGGTTTTTTTGGACATAAGTGGGGCAGCTATCATTGAAAATGATTGATGAGGTTATTATTAGTTAAATAACTTCAGGGTTACACCATCAGTTTCTTATAACCTTTTTATTAGGGATGACCTACAAGAAAATCGTCATTGGATACTTGAAATTTATGAAATAAACAAAAAATACAAGAAAATCCGGGTCATCTACGGAAAAGGCGAGTATTTACTCTAACTTATAATTTCTCCAATTCCTTTTTCAAGCACATTATGGCATCTTAATCTGGAAAAAGTATTTTTATATTTATAAATTTACTTCATTCGAACTGGTTATGAATGTGAGTGTAAATAATGAAAAATATAATATTACTTTTAAAGAAGCAAAAAAACCATTTTAAAAGGGACATCATTTCAATAACTCTTTCAAAAATATGATTTTTAAACTCATGAGTTTGTTAGAGTGCATAAATTATTAGGCTGAGTAACGAATACTCTGGCGAGTAATGAGTATTAAAGCGAGTATAGCTCCTAATTCTTCAGTGTCTTATTTAGAGACTTGAAAATACTTCAGTAGGAAAATTCAGTTCACAGAGCATCATTACTTTTTATAAATACGAATAAAGTAAAGATGAATTTGAGTAATACTCGTTCATACGAACTCGAATCTACAACATCAACATACAAAATACTCACATATTACCTGCAAAATGGACACCTGCAGTTGTAGGCAAATTCAAATATGTAAAAAGTATTAATTATTTTTATTTATGGGCGAATACCCCTTTTCATCCCAAAATTTGTCATATATCTATCACGATTGACGGTTAAGTCAAGTAATTTTGATGGAGTACCTATCCACGAACCTTAAAGTTGCAACAATGTAGCTTTTCGTGACGTCATCAAATATCTTAAAAACTAAGCAAGAATTGCTTACGATTACTTCACATCAGGCTTGTTATCGTTTAAGTTTTAAATCGTTCATTTTCAAATTGTGTAATCGATCACTTTTTAAGAAACGACTTTTGTTTTGTTTAAGTTTGAACAAATTCCTGAAAAATAAAACGCAAACATAGTAAGTTGACATATTTCAACTTTTTAATACAAGTACGTTAGACTACAACTCACGGGCACATCCTTTCTCATTTCTCTTACTACATAAACCAGTCCTTGGGATAATATGGATTGTTGAAATTATTTTGTATTGAACGAGTGAGTGTAGCTTATTTATTTCATTTAATAAAATATACCATTGTTTTTGCACAGAGTAGAGATTGAGAGGAAATTATTAAGATAAGTTCCTTGTAATTTCGACATGGATAAGTCGATTGTGTGCTGGAGCAATGGATAAAGTAAAAACTATTCCTCAGAGTCTTTATATATCCTTCACTTTGCTATATCATTTTTGTTGAGTCTTTAGGTCGATTTGCGGTAGAGCACTGGTCAAAGAGGCAAAATTGTGCTCTGAAATTCCAGTCCACAAAAACTACGAAAAAGGATACTAGCAATAGGGTAATACTATTTTAAGGCAATGATGTAAAGTTAGTGATGAAAATCATTTGTATAATGGGCATGTTAAAAAAAAAAAAAAAGAAACCGATAATCATCATGGTAACCCTGACAATTTGAAGAATGAATGTTTTGGAGGAAATCAGCTACAATTAGCTGTGACAGGAGAGGAAGGAGAAAATGATAAAAACAAGGAAATTCGCTAAAATTACTCTTATTTCAATGTCCTTATTCTACTTCGAGTCCAACTACGACTCATAATTATAACTTTGCAACAAATCCTCTTTCATGAGCACTCACAAATGTTCTAAAAGGTCTTGAATATAATTAAAACTATCACGAAAATAATGATAAATACTTTGGAGTTAAATAATGATTACACCTGAAAATGAAAAAAAAAAAAATCATTTTTTAGATTATCAATTGATAGAAAACAAGCCAGCTGAAAAAGTCAGAGTATAATTAAAATATTGAGACATGTAAAGTAATCTCAAACAAATGAATACTTATCTATAATGTATGTTAGGAAATCTAAATATCCAGATAAATTGAAGTACATACATTATGCACAAATTAATAAACAGATGTATTATACAAGATATTGAAAAGTGTTTGGATTCAAAAGTTATTTGTAAAATGATTAAGGCTATATGCAGGGGCGTCCGCAGGGGAGAGGCTCAAAATAGAATTGAAGATCGATATCGGAGTAATTAAAGCCTATATCATTGCTGGATACTAGGCCTATTTAAAAAAATTCCTTTATTTCATTGTGGCTCGCAGATAATTTAATAAAATACCATGAGAGCTGAGATTAAATGATTAGGAGACAACGTACAAACATTCTTTTTTAAGGAATTCTTTTCCAATTAAAAAAGTAACTCAATCAAATTATGGCTTGGAGCAAAATTTTTTATTTTTTAATAAAAAATTATAAAAGCCTCTGATATAACTAAAAATTACTTAAGAGCATTCAAATCTCCTATATGAAGTTCAATAAGCTGTTTTTTTTTCGCAATTCCTTAAATCAAATTCCTGAGCCCCAATTCTAGTGTACAACTTTGAACAATACTTACAGATATTATTTCAATCCTTTTTTTAAAAGGGAACTCCTTAATGTATTTGCCTCAATTTGAAGTTTAATTTCTTTAATTTTTTTTAATAGGTTAAATAACCTTATGGATCATGTTAAAAAGGATTGAATCTTGAAACTACTTTGAGGATCTCCAATTACAACCAAATCAAGTATTCATATTAATTACTTATCTTATTTCATGATTCATTAGAGGACATCAAAAAATATTAATTCATTGTAAGTTCTTTGTTCCCTTTTACGTACTTACTTAGATATTAAATATTATCAGTGTATCTTTTTGATTGTTACTTCTTCAACGATGAATAAATATTTGTTTTATCGTTTTTTGAAGTAATAAAAGGAAACTGGCAAGTGTCGTGATGATTAAGGCATTTTTATGCTGAAAGCAATGCTTATATAAGATTTTAAATTAATAAAGTAAAAGTTTGAGGTCAAATAAAAGGTCAAAGGTCACAAAAAGGTCAATATCTTAAAAAAAAAATATATTTCAGCGTGTGTTCTAGGATTTTCAATTTTTAGGGTGACTTGTTAATTCGTTCTTCTGTTGTATTTCAACGAAAAAGTTATGTTTGTAAAGTGAAGTCTTCAAAGTTTCAATTTTTAAAGTTATGTTGATGCTGAATTTCAGACGTTCCATTTAAGTTCCATTTCTCAAGTGATTTATAAAAATGGACGGAATATTTTTTCAATGTATTCGAAAAGCTTGGCTAATTTAGTTTTCTCACATTTTCATAAATTAACATGGAATAACTCCGATGTCGATCTTCAATTCCTATTTGAGCCCCAAGGACTCACAATTGTAATTCTGCAGTGAATCATCAGTTTACTGTTTGTCCTTCACGAAATAGTGATTACTTTAAACTTAATGTGTTCTCTCTTATGATGACACCTTGGAAAATAATAAAAAAATCTTTTTGCCAAAACAATTACAAGATAGTTTTAATATTCAAATTTCATATTTTTTTCCGGATCTCTATCCATCAATAATGCATCAAATTTGTCCTGCCGATATTTAAGAATAAAAGAAACAGAAATGAACGTATAATCCTGATAATTTGAAGAGGGTTTGGGAGAAGAGCAAGATAGCTGTCATGACTTTTATTAGATAAACGGCAAAAAAACCATAAGAGGAAGAAAATCCAAACGATATTAGGTCAAAACGTCGACAGACAAAAATTTCGACCAACAAACTACTAAATGTCGAATGGACAAAAAGTCGACCCTACAAAACGTCAACAGACAGCGACCGGAAAATGATCCGGAAAATATTTTACATTTCAAAATAGGAAAAACAGTTTCTAAAACATTTTACTCCAGACATTTCCGCCTTGGAGATTTAATCTACATAAACTAACAGTAAGGAACCCTCACAAACCCCGTTAATGCCTCAAAATTCGGGGCTTTTTCGGGCACTTTCCGGGCCCCAAATGAGATGAAATCACCACTTAAATCCCTTTGAAGGGAACCCTCAACACTCTAATTTATCACACACAAATTAATAGTAATAACGTAAACGTAAATAGATAATAGTATGTTTTGTTGTGTTTTTTTTAAAGAGCAGGATCACAATAATATAATCACAAAAACCTTTTACAGTTTTGGTACAGCAGTGAGTTAGGATTTTTTTGGGTATAAGAGGAATTTTATGGTGAAGCATAATATAAAAGAATGGGTCAATACTTTGTTATAATACATAATTTGAATTAATAACATACTTATGCGGAATATCCTGGGCAAAGGTACAACATCATCACCTGAAGCGGTCTTAAATAGCTAAATGACAATTGTACAATTATTTATGTGGGGTTGAAATCTGAAAAACCCAGACCGGTCAAACATCGTTATGATTTCTAGTGGAACGAACTAATTTTGTCTTTTGAACAATTTTGGTAAGAGTGGTATCAAAGAAATGTCAGGTCTAGATCGGTCCCAAATAAAAAATTGGTCTGGATCGGTCTTATTTAAAATTCGACTAGATGATGCTATAGATCAGGGTGTCAAACTCATTCTGTTTCTGAGGCCAAATACAGCTTAATTTGATTTTAAGTGGCTCGCCAGTAAATCATTACAAATTTCGCCAAATATTGTATTCTTTAAACATCGAAACAGCTAACTAATAACCTTACCCAGCAATGGGGTTTCCATCTCTTTGAACACATTGAAATGTCTTTTTCTTCAGAAATCTTAGACTATGTGTACTTTTCACCTTTGACACAGACTGATCAGGGCAAAAGGATAAAGGAAAAAATAATTATGCAATTATCCCCAACAGTGCTCCAATGATACTACCTAGTGGTGTTAGTTTCGTCAAAGCTTTGATTTCATGTTGTCTACGACTACTAAAGCATTGCATTCCTTGCGAACAATATATAAATCACAGATTCTAAAGAAAACTACAGTGAATTCCCACATTTATTTAAAAATACAGATTTATCTCCTGAACCGTACCAAAGCTCTAAGGTGCCTGATACGGCCTTTTGGCTATTTGTTCAACACCTTTACTATATTAGTTTGCTCCCAAATGATTGAGACTACCCAGTAAGACAAGAAATTACCGAATTGGGTACTTAATAATATAAATCATATTTAGAACAACATTGAAACTACTCACTCTGGAATAGCGATGCTGAAACGGTGCCTTCGGCTAACCTGATTTCATCACAGTATGTAAACCCTTCTAATCTTTAAGGATGGGACTACGCCATTAGCGAATAATTTTCGCAAAAGTTATGCCTTTCGGCATATCGATGTGTAGTTTCCTTCCTTTGTGAGACAATTCTTTTTCGAACCTCCTATCCGAAAAATAGATGCCAAGCCCTGACGTTGATGCTTCAGTATTAATTTCTTCAATTTGACCATCATTTTAAGTAACTCAGACCTAAGATGCCAATCTGATTGATGGTTTATAAGAGGCATTATTTTCGTTCCCTTTAAAATGAGTATTCGTATCATCAAAAAGATCCTCTCCTTTTGAAGGACAGGTCGCAGAGACTTACCACACAAAGCATTATCAAAGACGAATACATTATTCTTATCATCTGACATAATTAATTTCTTATTAAAAAGTTCAATACCTAATTAACTCAATATAACTTTCTAAAGACTAGAATATCAATATGAATATTAAATATACTATGATAAACATAAAATAAGTTTGATCGTCTTCAGTATAAATAAATAAATGACTTCCTAGGAAAAGGACATCTTGGGGGATACTGATGATACCTTCCTCAGATCGCGTTTTATTTCCTGTTGTAAAGTTGTAAGAAATTTTACCTAATGAGGCAAATTAGTCTTACGGCCAATCTAAGACTACTTATGGATAAAGAAATTGAAGTTAAGTCTTTGAAAATATAGAATGTTTATTTTTTTAAATTCAGAACAAATGAGAAAACAGTTAAAGAATTAACTATCAAAGGGGATTCGAACAAAGAGTAAAATAAATTTTGAATTCTCCCCGCCCTGAAAATAAGAATAAAGGAGAAAGAAAGAATAGAAAAGCCGAGGGTACTATATCACAAACCATAAGAGAAAACTCACACACTCTCTTCAAATAAGTAAACCTTTTTTATATCAAAAACAGTATTGTTTCAACATCCAAAGCGTTTGATTGTTGTATATAATATACATTGCATTTACTTAAATAATTTGTTTCGTTGGATCATCCAAAGGTCTTTGTTTTTTTTATAAACCGAAAAGCAATAATTTATCTCGTCAAAATCGTTGTAAAAAACATTTAAATCAAGGTTAGTTTTTAACATATCCACTGTTTTATTTTTTAAATACATAAGATAGGGTATACACATGAGTCATTCTATGGAAAATATACACTTTTTCTTCATCCTATTGGAATAACATTTTCATATATTTATTAAACTATTAAGAAATTTAAAACTAAAATTTCAGCTCTAACTCTTTCATGATTACTTTTGATCAAAAATCCCATAAAAGAACTTTCTGTTCTGAATTGTAGTTCTCTGACGACTCATCTCATAGATACATATATTACTATCAACAACTACTATATTATTGTACTTAAAGCCGTAAAACACAAAAATACGATATTAAAACCTTCAACTGCAAATCGGGCTCCCTTTTCAAACTTTTTTAATTTAATCAAGTTTTGCAAATTATAATTACAATTCAAAGGCATATTTCGAGATTAAATAATATATGAATTGAAAGTTAAATGTAAAAACAATTTATAAGAAACATTGCAGCATTCAAACTAAATTACTTATTAAGTTAGTGAATACTATTCTGTAAATGTCAAATCATGCTAAATTAAGTAAAAGGAGAAATTTTATTTGAATTTTAATTTTTCCTCTCGCTAAAAGTAAATAATAAATCTTGGTACAATTTCAAAGATTTCCAGTAAAAACCAAAAGGTCAGTTTAATTTTCAATTTCTGGCTCGGATTTTTTTTAATGAATAATAAGTTTGGATTACAAAATGTTTTTAAATTAAGTATATTTAGGATGGAAAGTAATAAAGAGGGATTGAAATCATACAACCTGGTTTTTGACTTCCATAAAAAATCTTTGATGTTTGACATGATTTGGAGACAAGTCACAAGTCACAAATCAATATTCCCACCAATCACAATATTTTGCTGTCATGTAAAAAAGTTGCCAATACTGTTCGAGCTTTTCCTATATTTTTATTTTATTCAAAGTGAATGACAAATTTTTAACTCGATTTCAGATGGACTGGCTAGTTGTTTCTCCTTCCAGTGACATGGAAGTCCTGGGTTTGGGCTGCTTCATTGGAGACAAATATCATTTGTCAGATGATGCACAAGAGAAATTAGAAACATATTCAAGAAACTTTGTGACTCTGAGTCAAGTAAAAACTAGACAAATGATCATGTTTAGAAACTCTATGGATACAGATATCATTCCTGTCATCAATGCACATATTGAAGAGAATCTATTTCTGTATGAAGCTATGATAAAGTGAGTAGGGCTAACATTTTTTTTTTTTTACTATTATGAAAACAAGAAATTTAAATTCCATTTTATTTCATATATTAAATCCTCCACTTTTTTGAGCATAATAAAATTCATGTACAGATAAAAATTATACCAAAAAAATAGCCCCATATTTATATTAGAGGGTAGCATATATTTATAGGTCCTTCTTTAAAGTTTAAATTAAACGCTTATTTATGAAAATTTCTAAAGTTCCTGTGTAGTACTAAATTTACTAGGATCTCCGCTTTTAAATGATATATATGTTAACAACACACCCATAACTTATTTTATGATGAACAGAAAGAGGAAAACACACATCAACCGTTTTTCCTTTTCTAATCGGTGAAGTTAGTTATTATTTTTTAACACTCATCCCAACTTTATGCAACACATCTTCCAATCGGAGAAAAATGTCGATGCAAAGACATATTTGACAAGAGATATTAGATTTGATCATCGCAGAATGGTCCAATTGGAAGATTACCGACATTCTTTGAAGTAAATATGCAGACTGCCCAGCTCATTGAGTTTACGATATTAATTTCTACCGAGCGCGTTGTTAAGTTCATGAATTCCTATTTAATTAAAATGAAAAAGATTGAAAGAATTTAAAAAACAAATTTTTACTTTAGCCTGAATAAAATATGCTTAAAAAAGTCATTAAAATCGACGTTAGAATCATTTGATATATTTACAAGCACACATTTTTACACAATATTTTTCCAATTGATAGAGTATTATCTGAGCTCACAAAACCAATTGAGGACTACGTTGATGTCTTCATTAATTCCAACGAATCTAATCATTATCGACATGAATTGATACACTTTTTGGAGGAAGTTAAAAATAGGTTCACGAACAGTCTTTTACTAAACAAAATAATACCCCTGCTCATTACATTCTAAAGAAGGTACGCATTTTATAGATAAATTATAACTTTGATGGGTATCAATACAAGTTTCTAATTTCTATTCATAGGATTTGTCATTTATCACAAATGAGTCAAATATAATCGAACATATATTTCGATTAGTTGTTAATATTTTGAGTATACCAGAGCCTTCAAATGCTATATCTGCTCAATCCGTTTCATCCATCTCCCATTCCACAACAACAGTTTCATCCTCCCGAAGTCAACATCAGAATCAAATAATTTGGAACTTTTTCGCTGCGGATCTAGATAAGTTCATTTTATTAGCTATTGAAGAAGACACTCTCTCAAATCAATGGTAGGCATTCAAAGATTTAGTATTCAGTGGGAACCATATTTTTACTTTATAACAGGAGTACTCAAATTTTGGAGGTCATTACTTTGATATTCATGGATCAAAGTAGGAATCAACTAGAAAGCATTCTTAGAGAGATGATGGAAAATCCTGATTTGGATGACAGCAAAGATGACAATGAGAGTAATTCGTCTTCTTCGCAACAAGATATTTCTATGAACGAGGACTCTTCCGACAGTAATACTGAAGAGAATAACGGAAGTAAAACAAAATTATTATAAAACAAAAATGACTTACTTTTTTCATAAATACTGTCATGCTTTGCTTTTTAATATA
>NW_027291658.1:0-539 GCF_016086655.4 Lepeophtheirus salmonis | reverse complement strand
GTCGTTAGAGTTATATTTTATTGTTCGCTATTAATCGTCACAGTCATTGCTTCTAAAATGATTAATAATCGACCCAAAGGTACAATTTTTACTCTTTGTATATTTTTATATTATAGATACCTTTAGAAAAATTGTTTTAGTACTCATTTGACATATTTTTGTATAAATAATAGTAGAACACATCACAAGTGTCCAACCTCAAAGTCAATGACTCATTCCAGTACATAGCAAAACGAGTGAAGAAACCTTATGCTAGAAAGTATTAAATTACTTTGACATGTCTCTTATTGTTTAGTTAACATGTTTGATTTTTTTTTTTTTTTTGCAATATTAGGTTGTTTTTCGTTAGAGAATTAGGCCAAGTAGAACGAGCTAGTTACTTAATGTCCTATGTAAAAGTAAAATAACTTGTTGGCGACTCTGATAAGCAAGAGACTATTGAAATGGATTCTTACATGCTGTACAGAAGAGGAGTAAACGTTTTTCAAGCATGAATTAGTTGTAATTGGTGTTGTCCAAGGTTATTATGCGTCAACAAG
>NW_027291657.1:0-752 GCF_016086655.4 Lepeophtheirus salmonis | reverse complement strand
AAGAGTATTGAGAAAATATGAATACTATTCTATCTCCTTTCTAAAGGGATGAGGAATATCATAGTACTGTTTATACTAAAATAGATGTATAGATATACATAAAATAACGTTTTCCTGGTAAATTCAATTATCAATCGCTTACTTGCCAATAAAGAAACAAATTTTCAACCTTTCTCCATAGATAAAAAAGATATAGAGGTGACGAGGATTTTTAATTGGCAAAATATTATTCATCAGAATAGTTTCTAGTATTCTTTACTGAATCATATAGAAGTTAACAGCTATAGACAATGGAACAGTCTTTAATATGCTTTATTTCTCTTCCTTACCTGCCTTTGCAAACTTTTTTCCTACTTATTCTTTTGTCATTGTGTTACCTCACTAACACAAAATATGCAGTCAATTGACGTAGTTTAACTGAAAACACTTTATTTTGTCGTGTCCTCAAGATAGTCCTACGATATAACAAAAAGGGATGTAGTCGGTTTTGTTTTTAGTCCTGCATCCCTGGTTTTATAAGTAAAGAAGTTACCAACCTCCATTCTGCTATCTTCTATTACCTCTCCTGTCTTTTAAATAGGCAGGGATAAAAGTGAGTCGGAACAATAAAAATTGAACTGACATATTTTAAGTTTTAGACTAAAATAATCCATAAAAAAATTAAACTTGACTAGAAATTATCATGTAGTCCTTACTTCATGATAACTAAGATAGGTGATTTGTTGACAACAAGCTACACGTATTACATGATA
>NW_027291656.1:0-1758 GCF_016086655.4 Lepeophtheirus salmonis | reverse complement strand
TCATATTTACGTATTTTAAAGCCAAACGCTAAAAAATTCGAAACCCATTTTTAAAATGTCTGCATCACACTTTCAACTCGAAATATCCTTGTTGAAAGTGGAAAATAGGTGCTTTTTATTCAGAGGCTCATAGCTTCAAGACGAATAGATTCAAATAGCTGAAAAATATTCCATTCGATAGCTGAAAGTATCGACTTTTCATTTTTAAAAGAAGAAACTCTCCAAAAACACTCTATATCGTTGTCAATTTAAGATAAGCCCACGACAATATTTCAAGGAAAAAACTTATGTTTGAATTGATCTCATAATAAAAGTTCATAAGTATTCGTATGCACCAGGTAGAAGAGATAGAAACAAAGGCAGAGAAGAAGAAAAGAGATAGAAACAAAGAGAGAGAAAAAAAGGATTTGCTCCGGAGACACCCTTGAATTGCCATTTTTTGTAATCCCTCACTAAATACGGTTATACAACGAGTTTTCTTGTGTCCATGAAGCTTGAAATAATTTATTCATTTAGTTTAAGACATGGGGCTAAATATTATAACAAACTGTATAATATATCTTTTCTTGTTCTCCTTTTTTCCTTTTTTTCTCTGTCTTTGTTTCTATCTCCTTTCTTCTTCTCTCTCTTTGTTTCTATTTCTTGTAGCTGGGGCATACAAATACCTGTTAATTCGATTTGCAGTTGTATTTTAATGAAAAAGTTATAAATATAAAGTTTCAGTCGTCTTAGGCTGTTTTTGATCTCAATAACTATGTGAACCTGACTTTTTTTTAAATGACATAAAGGGATTTAGAAGTTTGAATTATAAAGTTAAGTTGCTGAATTTCAGAAGTTTGAATTTCAAAGTCATGTTGTTGGATTTTCAAAGGTTTCATTTAAGTTCCTTTTCTTAAGTGATACATACAGATATAATCCTTATTTTTAATTTTGAAGAAATCAAAATTTAGCTCAAACAATCAGAACTATTGTACTGAGCTCCAAATCTAATCAAAAACAGCTCAGTCCTAAATTTTATTTTAAGTGCCTAAAGTAATAGAAATCACTGTTATGTGGAAAAATACAAAGATAACTTTTTCATGATAATCCAATTAACAGGACACCCTAAAAATTGGATACACTTGTACACCCCTAAAATAGAAAATTAGAAGTGGTTGACCTTTTTTGTGACCTACGGCATTTTATATAACCACCTTAAAAATATGCTTTACAAACTAAAATTTTTATATAACTATTGCGGTTAGGCTTCAATGATCACAACATTTGTGCGTTTTTTCTTATTACTTTGAAAATTGATTTAAAAATTTGGATTTTTTTTTCTAAAATGATTTAAAGAAAAGGTTGGGGTAAATTTCATTTTCTCATTTTCATGAATTAAAAGTAAGTCCCCCCCCCCCTTACTAAAACTATAAGTGGGGATCGATATTTGAGTAATTTTAGCAAATGCCTTTGTTTATATTCCTTTCTCCTTCCTCACTTGTCAAAGCTGATTTTACCTGATCCAATGAAACGTTATGAATATTATTCTTTATCTCCTCTAAAACATTCTCCAAATTATCAGGGTTACCATCTTGATTTTTGGTCAATTCTTTTAACATACTTATTGTACAACAGGATTTTGGTCACTAGGTATGCATATATATATATGATATTTTTGTTAGAGCAACTCTTCCCCTCGATATAATTTTATCCACTTATACGTGTGCACAAAGGATAGATGCAGTAACCCGCCTTAAGTATAGAGAAATCAATTTTCAA
>NW_027291655.1:0-11822 GCF_016086655.4 Lepeophtheirus salmonis | reverse complement strand
TCACCTGTGATATTGGAGCGATGGTTTCTAATTCTGGATCTAAAGCAAAAAGGAAATCAAATTTGATCTACAAAATCTACTTTTAATCCAAAGATGGTTGGAGTGAGTGGATCTTAACTCCATATTCTTGGTGTTATACAACTTATCATGAAACTTGGAAGACGATCCCATAGAGAGACTGTATGTGTTGTAGGGAATATCCCAGGGAATGATTTTTCATTTGTGTTCCTATGTAATCATCAATTAAAAGGAAATACATTTCTTAGTAATGAAAATTGAACTATTGGAAAATACGAAGCCATTTGCACTTCAAATACCATTTTGCTATCTTTGGCAGGTGAAAAATAAGCTGGATGATATGGTCAAATATGATATGATCGTGAAAGTAGCGAATGAAATAAATGAGTGTTGCTATCACATAGTTATTGTACCTAAACAGAATGGTAGAGTAAGATTAACAGCTGACTTAACCAAGTAAAATTCACAGATAAGAGATTAGTCAGTCTTGTGAAAATTAGGCAAAGTAACGGAACCTTTCAGAGAATTGTTGTAGACAAAGTATGAATTGAATATGTAGTTAGTTCACTCCTAAGCGATGGACACATATTTCATATTAAGCCACGAATCCTAGCACCGTTGGATCCGATGTGAGTAACATCTAAAGAGGAAGATGCATCAATAAACAAAGGTCTTGGATTCCATTTATTACAATGGTATGGCGAAAGATGGATAATAATTATATGTTGTTCAAGATTTATCCCTGAAACAAAGTCAAGATATGAATTCAAGGCATATCTACCTCAATAAATTACCACACTTTGAAGTAATAACAAATTATCTTTCTCTCTCCACTATATTCAATTACATTCTTTATCAAATTAAAAAACCCAAAATACGAAAGATTAGAATGTGCACAAGTATTACCAGTTCAAGTATCATGGAAGAAAGCAAAATACTGTATTATTGCAGATGCTTTATCACGAGCTCAAGTAAATGATCCTGGAAGAAAAAAAGAAGAGTTAGTCAAGTGGAATAAACATAATAAAATAGATATGCAATAGTTAGGCAGAGTAACTGTGATTCAAGATATATAATCTGAAATACTGGTTTATGACAATCCAATAATTGAAGAGATCTGAAGTGTAGCAAAAGCCGCTGAACACTTTTTTTTTGAGTACTTGTGTAATTCGTAGAATGTGGTCTGAAAGAAAAAGTAAGTGTAAAAATAATTACGTAAGATGATTTAAGAATATCATCGAGACTTACTAGCTGTTAGAAGACGGTTTCATATTATAAGAACAAAGTTGGTGGCCATTAAGCGTCCCAAAGACATTCTAGCTAAACTATGTTTTGTCCACTAAAAAATTACCAAAAAAAAAAATAAGAGCAGGAGAGTCCATATTCTGCCCCAGGGAAGCAGCCGCAAGACGAAATAACTTTCTTTGGGAGCCCAAAAAGTTTGCCGTGAGCAGGATGTATTATGAGTATTAGATGTGGTTATTGATGCTGAAGAAAGCATTGTCAGTGGGATTTATCTTCTTTTGGAGGCAAGTAGTTCACCAGTTCAACCTGATGGCCGTTGGTCGATAATTGCAAATTGGATGAGGTTTTTGAGGACAGCAGCGGTTGAATTGAAACTGCCTTGAAGACCAATAATTGGCCTACACAACCCGTGGGGCTTCGTGTATTTTAAGGCATTCAACGGGTTCTTTATCCTTAGGAAAGCAGCGGTTGTTAAATTTAAACTGCCTTGAGGCCCAACAGTTCACATTCATGATTCAAGTGCTTTATTGTCGGAATATAGTATAAATTACAAATAAATTGCACACGATGACACTGTCTTGCAATATTATTGGTGACAATTATCTGGCTCCGGATGGTTTTACTTCACAATTATACTAGCTACAATCATTTTTTATCACAATCAAAATGTACAGCGTGATATTACCATACAATCATATTACCACTATCACTATTTTTTTCCTGACATTATATATTGGAAGTCGAGTTGGATATAGTTTGCTAGATTTATTAAAAGAAAAAATTGAACTTACCAAATACCCCTGGAAAATGTTCGTATTTACGCAAGGAAAGGAAATTTCTTATAAATTGCAAGGATAACAGAAAATTTGTCAAATCCAATCGAATCCCACACAAATAGAAAACTCCGAGAGAAACCAAAGAAGAAGGTCATGTTTCTAGTTAATTATTTGATTAATGATTATATTGAGAATTGAAGATGTGTTTTTATATTATACTATGCGTGCTTGAGAAAAGAGAGAGAAAAAAAAAGTGGGAAAGGATGTTCATACTCACATACTAATATTTTGCTTACGATTTGAAGAGAAGGGAGATTGCAATATGCATGTATATAATAAATTTATTTTTATTATTTCAGATAAATCTCACCTGGTTATGAATATAGGTAGAAGTCTCCCTAATTATTACTGCACAATCCTAAAAAGAATCAGATAACTCAATAGTTTTCTGGAAATTCCGTATAATATCCAGCGCTAAATCGAATGTCAATGTATTGTGATAAGTAGTTCTTTACATCCTACTGTAAACCACTAAGAGATACCCCATTGGGCATTGTGTTGCTTGAGGAGTCAGACTCCTCCAGTACAGTATGAGAGTTAATTTCAAGGCTCAAGACAGACAAACTGCTTACACGAAGTAAACAGAGCGGCTCCTATGTCACATCAAGAATAGAAGTGGTTATTGCCGAACATTCATTTTTTTAAATTTATTGTTGATATTCTACTATTTTGTGATGATACGATCCTTACTTTTTGATTAGAGGTAATTCTAATTTAATATATATGTGATACGCCAAAATGATACTGAACCAAATAGAAGCAAGCTGAACATAATCCTGCACTGAAAAGAGGCTAGCTCAAAAGATGTACGCCAAAAAATGCACACCCAAGTGAGTTTGTTAAAAATAGGAGCTATTTTCTCCTGTGCAGTTTTTCCTCATTGTAAATTTCTCCTGTTCCGTTTTCCTTGCACCATTTTAATGGGCCACAGAACCTATTAAATTAAATTTCATGAAAAATTGCTTCATTCTTAAGGAAAAGGTCCATGGACTTTCCTTTTTGGACCTATGGAGGGAGGCAGGAGGTGGCCGATTCAAGAAACTTACTACTTTTAAATAAAAAATAAAAAATGATTTATAAAATGGATGGATGCACGAGGCCTTTGGAACCACTGAAATGTCCCCTGGCTTTTTACATAATATCAATTGGATATTTTAATGAAGGAATGTGGGGTCCTACTTGGCAACTCAACCTTGAAAAATTTCTTAAAAAATCAATCATTTGGTTCATAAAATTCCAGAATTTCATTTCGTAGAATAATCTTAACAAATATTTCATAGATCTTATTTGTCTACGTAGACGATTGATATTTTTATGAGAAAATTCCAAGGACCGACATTTATAAGACTGAGTCAATAAAACTGGAAGAAAAGAGACTGACTTGCTTGATATCAAAACAAATAGTAGGGAAGACCGAGCTGAGTAGTAACAACAGTCTACTAGTGATGGGACGACTTGTGTGAATTGGAGAATCTGAATTCTGGAATTGGGATCGGCATCGTGAAATAAAGTTTAATTTCTTTATTACTCTCCATAGTTCTTGAAAAAACTCGTCTGCCCCTCTAAATTCAAGAATTTTTGCATTTACTAGAAAATTTAATATAATTTTTTAATTTTTGTTTCAAAAAATTTACTTTTCTTTTTAAAACAATGTACTTTTGAAATTTGTCTCCAAAAATTGAGTTTGTTAAAAAAAAGATTTATATTAAAAATTTTCAAAAATTTCAATTTTTTTAAAACCTCTGGATTTTGACATTTTTTTGCAAATATTTACTTTCCACAAAATAGCATTAGATTTTTTAATTCAAAGAAAAAATAATTTGTTGTGAATAGTTGAGGATTTTTGAAAAACAAATTCTATATCAAATTGTATATTAAAATTTGTTTCAAAAAATTTAATGTATTAAATTTTATTTTTCAAATTATTCTAAAAAAATGTTAAATGTTTTTGCCTATTAATAATGATATGATTTCTCAATATTTTGCAAATAAGACTTGGATTTTAAACTCAAGGACTACTTACTTCCTCCATCAAAGTTGGTGTAGATTATGTAATCGACTCCAATTGTTTGTAAGTAGGATCGCAAAAAATTTACCGACCAATTTGGGTAAAATTTTAAAGTATAATGCCATATGTTAACAGTAAAAGGCCATTCAATTTAGGGAATTTTAGGGTCACAGAAAAAGTTAAAAACGCCTAATTTAACATAACTTTAGAACACACTGAGATACATAAATTTATCATATTTTTTCATCTATAACCATAGCTCAGTCAAGTTTTTTAACCTATAAGAATTCAAAATGATTATTTTTCCCAATGGATATGTTTTTTATTTAGGTAAAGTGCATACTTCATCCAAAAAACGAACAGACTTAATTAAACTTGTTTTATTCTAGTATCGATCTTGTTTTTGCATACACCCTTGAAAGTCATGATATCCTTGTCAAGATCAAAGCAACTAAATTAAATGTGAATTCTCAAAAACAAAATAAAAAAATTATGAAAACTTATACATGTAATCCGGTTCCAGATCATCTCCTCCTAAGTTATAAACTATTTGGTAACCAATACCACATGATCATTATTTGTAGAGTTTAGGTGAAGTTGTGTTGAAACTTTTTATACCACAGACTTTACAATGACCTACAACTAACCATACTTCCAGAATTCACTTGTTTAACTGGAACAAACAAGCTCCATACGGCCGAATAAAATGTTGCAGTGTTGTAATTTGGTGTATCCTAAAAGTCAAAATTGTTATCCCTCGAGCTGGTGGTTTTCAATTCTTATTTATTACTGGTATTTATTCAACTATTTATAAATCTCTAAATTATCCCCCCAAATTAAGGAATTTGATAAAAATTACTACTTTCACTAATTGTTGTGTTTTCTAAGTAACTTGAAAATCGTTCACGACTTATGTACAAGAGCTATTTATGATACAAACTAATTCACATTTCCAAAAATTGATTAGGGAAAAGAAGCAAAGAAAACCTACAGCTTAGCTCCAAAATGCAATTTTAACTTTGCATGTTAGTGAGCCTTGTCTGATGTACAAGCCGTTGATTTTATTGTATCTCTCAACCTTTCTTCCTTTAAGGAAAAAATCATAAAATCAGTTGGTATACTGAGTAAGTTATTATCAACTCTGGGATAATTGTTCTCACTGACAAGAGTTGCATTGAGTTCAATCTATCAACAATTATAAAAATTACTAAATGGCACCCGCTGAATATTTTTTTACATTAATAGCTGACAAGAAAACGTAGTAGTGAGGAAATAAAAAACAATATGAGACATTGTGTTCACACTCTTATTTGCATGCAATTTCATAAATAAGTGTAATACATTTTCTATGCTTAAACTAAAAATATTTTGTACTTTAATTTTTGATGTCCCACTTGGTATGTTTTCAAAATATCAATAATAAGTTAATAACTTAAATTATGTTACATATTACACATTCCTTAATCTAATACATTAAGTATAATACATTAATTAATTAATAAAAAAAAGAAATTATTAACACGTTGATTGTACTTAAAAATTTTTTATGCAGTATAATATATTGATGAGGCCTTAAAATTAACATTTAATTTTCTAATAATATTTATTTGTTTATATCAGAGGAGTTTTGTTCAAAAAAAAAAGTTTTAGCAAAAGCTAAAAGGGTCTGGAAAGAGCAAGGCTGAGAACAACATTGATCCATGAGCCCTGCTAGTTTTTTCATAGTGCTTCGAAAACCGTTCATAGCCATAATCATCTCTTCTGAAAAGCCGTCTAGTGACTTCTTTGAACCGATTGATGAGCATGCCACCCTCCAAGCATTGAACAAGTTATGCCCACAGAGAATCATTTCACTTTCTCTATTCATTCTTTTGTCCTCCAATTTCAATGGAGTCTCAAGTATTTCCATTGGATCCATATGTTTGTCACTCTCTAAAGTAGAGTATTCACCTGCCAGTCATGGAGAGGAGAAGACAAATGAAGAACGTAAAGTAAAGTTTTTTCGACATATTGATGATGTTTTAGTGATACTGCATTTGATTCGAAGACCAACTGTGCATTACTGATTTTTGGTTCAAATATATCGGACTTGCATAGGTCTACGTCATTTTGCTTTCTTCTTCACAAGGATACATTGACAACAACGTTTTAATTAATTTATAATTGTTTATTTTAAAAAAAAAAAGAGAGCTTATATCATTTGCTTCTTATTGGTTACAAACTCACGTCAACTTTGACGAAATGAATTGTTATTGAACATATGTAGTACTTCAAATCCCATTGGCTATTTTTGTCGATATAAAATCAATCATTATAAGGAGTGTAATTCACCTCAATCAATAAAATTTTGACTTTCCCTTCATTCATTTACTTTTTGCAACACAACTATTTTTGACAATGAATCACCATAAATATGAAAAATTTCCCATTATTAAGTTAAAATTGACGATTTCAGACCTTGTCCTGACGTTGATTTTTAAGCTACATGCCAAAGATTGTTACAAGGATACTAATCCATGATTTAAAAACCATTATTGTTCATCTTGCCTTAAAAATTTGGATTCAACCTAAACCATTTTCTTTTTTATAGTTTCAATTTTTGATTATAATATCAAACTATTTTGATTATATAGTATCAAATTAATTGATCTTGTAAAAACTTAATATCAAGACAAAAATGTGTCTGAAATTTTGCCATTTTAGTTGATAGTCTCAAATTTAGTTCAGTATTTATTTAGGAGAAAGGACTTAGGTCTGTTAATATATAATAAAAGAACAGAATTATTTGAAATTTTCTATTCTTGAATACTTGATTTACTTTGAACAGAACATGAAGAGGGATCAAAGAAGTTGCTAGGATATTTAAATGGAAGAAATATGAATTCCTTGGAAAACTGGATAGGTGGAGATCAGTGAAATCAGGCAGTAAATTATAGTCTTTATTAGAAAATGTTGTACACAAGAAATATTAATAAATATTGAAGAAAAAAAGAAAAAAAAAAGGAAAATCATCCAACTGTTTTCCTTTTCTAATCCCAAAACAGTAATTTATTTGTCCAAACAGCCCGTTATTATAATGTTAATTATGTGTGATTATACACTTTATTAAAACAAGAAACCCAATACTAAGGAATTCCCTATGCCGATTCCATAAAATTTTATATAATAGTGAAAAATACAACTTTGCTATTAGGGTTGTCTACAGGATTTTATATAAAGGGGTGGGTTCTTATAATTTTTCTAAAAAAAATTATAGAATTTAAATTTTTTGAAAAAAATGCCAAAAATCTCAATCTCTTCTCAAAAAAATTAATTTGTGGAAAGAAAAGAAAAGGATAAGTACTAGGCTTAGAATAAGTACTGAGATTTGCATCTAAGTATTCATTTATATTTGATCAGGATGATGTTGTATTTTATAATACTTTTTACTATCACAATGCACATTAATTATAAATCTGCCTACCCACAGCCTCAATGTCCGTCTCAGAACCCATTACACACATTGTTAAAGTAGTTCTTTTCCATGATCCTCCACTGTTGGTTAACGGATGTTTTCAGGGCATCAATATTCGGGTGGCTGACTTTACAGGCCCTCTTTTAAAATGGGCAACAAATGGAGTAATCCAGTAGATTCAGATATGGGCTTTGAGAGGTTCAAAGTTAATTGTACCAGGATTTCATGTTACAACCCATTCACCCTTTTACAATATTACCATTATGGGCCAGAGGTCCATCCCACTAAAACTACGCACGTGGCCTTGTTTCATTTTCTTCATGGCCTTCATAATCTCTGGCACCACATATTCCTTCAACACCATCAAGTACACTACTGCCCTAACTGGTATTTAAAGGAAACCAAATTGAAGGCAATTTTACATAAGTTGATGCCAATACACCCAATATCAACGCCAAGGTTAGATGTTTGGTCTAAGTGACTGTTCTGATGCTGTCGTCAGCCTTGCCAAAGCATGCCACCTTATCATTTTTCTTGTTGTAGACTGGGTTAACAGTAAAGTTATTTTCATTGGAGAAAAAGCAATTAACCAGTTGCTGTTGGGGTTCAGATAATTATTGAGTGGCCTATCAAATCTTCTAAGAGACCTTCCTCCAGCCTTTCAATGGCCATGCCACAGTAGAGTGATCCACCTTCTTCTTCTTGGCGTACTCTGATATCGACGGCAGTTGGGTACCCTCACCAAGGCTAGCTTCTCCAGCTACGATCACAAAGCAGGAAGGTCATGTTATCTGGAAGACGTGTATGACGTGGTAAGTTGACACAGAACTTAGAAAAGAGGATACATTAATGACTAAACGAATTAAAAGAGACAGACCACAGAGGAATAAGATAATGTACTTTTCAGTCTATACGCATGAATATTACGCTACTCTGACGACATTGTCAGTCTATTTATAGTAAGAAATACAAAGGCAGTACTTTGTGATACATATAAATAAAACGGTACAATAAAACTGCCCTGGGAAAACTGTTCGGGAATATAGACCTGAAAAAATTGTCAGGAGGAAAGTTGCAAGTTAGAAAAGTTGCTCGGGAGAAAAAAATGGAGTACCTTCAAACTACAAATAACGTTACTTGCATTTAATAATCATATGACTATTTTTTCCCTTTAATTTTGTAATGGATACACTCAATTTAAATTATGTTTTTGATTTTCTGTTTTGAAAAGTTAGAGTATCTAACTGATTTATGATGATAATGCTTCATTTAGTCTTGTGAGTCATTGGTAAATAAAATAAAATTGAAATAATTAGGAATTTCTTAAAACAAATTATCGGTATTTTATAAATTCCTATATAAAATAATACAATAAATTTGTAAAAAAATTACAAAATACAGGCAATTATCTTTGGTAAGGCAATTTCCTCAACAAATTTAATCAGTGCATTTCTGCACACGATATACAACTCACAGTCTAAAAGATGACAACAATGAAAGAAAAGGGGGAGGGGAATACAAAACATGAATCCTAATCGTTTATAGCGTGACAGAACATGTCTTGAGTAGAGAATATCTAAGTATTGAGTATCAATGTGGTGGTATGATCCTGAAAAATGAAGAGTGTGACTGAGAATTCCTTGGGGAGTTATGGATAATATTATTTAAGTAATGTTTCTCTGTTTTCCGACTCCTAAAGCTTCCATGCAATGCCCAGAACTACCACTAGTACATAGTTTGTGTAATAAATTATAGCAATGTGAAAAAAGAGAACCAAAATCCTTGAGATCAGATATAGCTTAGCCTTCTTATATAGATAGAAGCACTGGGATTAGGTGAAAAATCACTTAGTGTGACAAAAAGTCTAGCTTTATTGATCTAATTTTCAATAAAGATTCAATACGATTTATATTTGACTAAAGATATGAAGAACTTTATGTTTGGAAATGGACATATAAAAATATATTCAGTACAAAAATAGGTTTGTCCTTTATGAGATTTACACTTTTGTGCCAAGAAGGATGAAACTTTGCATTATTGCCTCTTTAGAACCTGGTTTACCTAATACATGGGTGCTGACTTTTGGGGGAGGGTGGCCATGTACAAGAGTGTATTTGGGGTTTAAGGAGTCTTGATAGGGAGAGGATTGTAAATCAAAACATGATTATAAAATTGAGGAACTCTTCAAATGTATTTATATTAAAAGGTATGAACAAGAAAAAAAAGTAGAAAATTGCAGTTTTCATTTTTATTTTTAAATTTTATTGTCACTAAAAGTTAATTTTCAGGTTTTGGAAGAAAAAAAAAACAAAACAATTCATTTTGGAAATGAAATTATTATCTTAACATTTTCAATTATATAATTGATTTTTCTTTCATATTTTTTTGCAATATTTGCAAAAATAAACCAGTTGCCAAAGCTCAACTTTTCCACTAAATTATTTTCATTAACATTTTGAAGCATACAAAAAGGTACAAAAAGTTTTGGTAATTTTTCATTGCAGATAAAAAATCTTTATAAATCGAACTTTGAATATCAGGATATGGACAAAGATTGTTCGAAGAACAAATAAAAAACATCAAAAAGCTCATGGAAGAGGATGCCCTAATACTTTTTATATAAAGAGGACACTGGAAATAATAAGGAGATCTTTTGATACATTTAAGGAGGAAACAGAGGGATTTACTGCTTCTTGAAGAATCTTCTTTGGAATATTAGCTTGAGTTAAAATTAAATTGACATAAAAAAAAAAGAAAATAATTAATATAGAATCTCAAATATATGAATATTTAGAGAGCAACTCACATGAAAAAATGAGCCACTCACTTTACCAGGCACAATTCTCATGAAAATACGTAAAACTGCTAAATCAAATTAGAAATATAATAAGGTCTTCTGACTTTTGTTTGACCTATATAAGTAAAAAAATGATTATCTATATTTTGGAATTGTAGTTCACCTGAATCAACTACAAAAATTCGACATGTTGTACAAAACAAGCAAATCCCTCAAACAAGTCCAGGAAGACATATGCACATCCGGACAAGAAATGAGAAAAAAATTGCAGCAATCCCAAATAAAATTGTTCAGAAGGAAATATGATCCTATAAAAACACTTGACACTTGATTAATGAACTGAAACAAGAGGGATTGGCTCATAACCTTAGTTGTTAGGAGGAATAAAAGATGACGATAAACGACAGAAACTGTAAAAGAAAAGTTATCAATTAAATTTGAAATATACTCTTACCCTTTTCAGAACAGTTGAGACAGTGAAGAAAAATCAAAACATTTGGAACGACTTAGTTCTGAGGTGAGTAAATACAAATAGGAGATCCGTCGACAAAAAATGATAAGGGAGAAGGGGTATCAGTCGAGAAAAATCGTTGGAAGTAGTGGAGTAAATTTTCTGTAAATTGATTTCGTTTATCCTCATAGAAATGGGATCCATCGAGGAATAAACAAATGCCTGAGTTGTACAAGTAATCGGAATATAAATCACAAGGAAAGCCAACTGCGGGCTAATAAATTCCACATGCAAAACCTAAAATGAACAAAATAACAATTGAAATATCTCATTATCTAATGGATGTTTATGAAATTATGAATAGCAATTTGTTTCACCCTGATATTGTATGCCTCGAATGTTTCTACGTCCAGAGATCAGAAGATGTTTCATAAAATCAACTATGGCTCCTTTTTGTGACTCCTTGGAAAGGAGATACATCAAGAAAGGAGGTTATAAGAGCATCAAAGTAATACAAAATTTGACATCTTCTGAGAAATGGTTTCAAATATCGATTACTCTCAGAAACATTGGGCTTGAAATCATCTCCACGACCAAGGGAGTACTTTCCGTTTTGTAAATGAAGCCCAAAAAAATGCTTCTGAGTTGTAGGCTTTAAAGTGTAATATGCCAGGCGGATCTCATATAGACTCATGGATAATTTAGAGCAACAATTTGTAAAGATAAGAGTTTTTAGGACATTATTTTGAGAAGAAGGAAGGCAATTTTATGACAAAAACTCAACAATCAATATATGCAAAAAGGACTAAGAAGGACTTAAACATTACAGACGTCATTCCCATTATTAAGTTACATATCAGAGTAATTAAAGATATGGACTAGTTCTTCAGGTAAATGAAAAATATGCCATTTATGGTGTTTTTTTTAAGCATAAAATTTTATGTTGTATGCGATGTGCTAAGTCCTTGGCTTATTTCTTTCTGAATAAAGTTACTTCATGTGGGCAAAAAAAA
>NW_027291654.1:0-1126 GCF_016086655.4 Lepeophtheirus salmonis | reverse complement strand
TCATGTCTTATTTTTTCAGGCATGATGTTTGTTTTTTCTTATAAACTTGTTTTTTCCCTCCAAAAATATTCCCTTCAAAATTTTTTTAATGATTTGAAATTTGATAAAAATTGTTTATATCTAATATTTGTTATTTCGAAGTCTAAGACTTTTACTAAATTGATAAATAAGATTTTTTCTTTTTTTCGGAAAGAATTTATATCAAAAATTTTATAAGACTATTAAGATTCAATTATAATCTTTACTATCTTTTTAAAATTAATTTGATTTGAAAAATTAAAAATTATAAAATATTATTTTGCCCCTATAATTAAGAAAATAATATAAAAGTTTTAAAATATTTAATTGAAATTTGAATCATATTTTTTATTTTTAGACTAAAATTTTGGGTTTAACTTTTTTATAATATACCAACAATAAAATTATAATCTTGTTAGTTTTTAAAAAAATTTTAAAATAATTTCTTCATTTATCAATATTATAACATTTTATTCAATAATAATATTGGTTCAAATAACAATTTAAGTTAAAAATATTCCATTAAACGTCTATATTTATAAATAATTAAAATATTTTTCATAGTAATTTAAAATTTCATAAAGTGGATGAAACTTTCAAAATTTATTACAATATAAAAGTTTTATAAAATTCTGATCATAGATTAATTAAAACCTTAACTTAATTAAACTGATGAAAAACCGTATAATGAAATAAATAAGAAAATATCTAAAACAATTATGATTTTCAATAAAAGTTTATTTTAAAAATATTTATAAAACAAATATTATATAGCAAATCCCTAGAAATATATTCATTTATCCAATATTTATGATTTATATTTAAAATAATAAGGTTCTTTTTTTAAATCGAACTTAACATATCAATTGTAATAATTCATATCTAAATATGTATTATAATATTTTTTTTGTTAATTATTACAGATGGAAAATAAATAAAATAATTTATTTAAAAATGAGATTAAAACTACACGCTGAAAAAAAAATTATTAATTAAGATTATATATTAAAACAATCCTTGAAATTTAATTACTCTGTTCAAGTCTATAATTTTTATATTTATAGAATATACTTCATTAAGAGCAATCATTTGTAATTATACAAATATT
>NW_027291653.1:0-2405 GCF_016086655.4 Lepeophtheirus salmonis | reverse complement strand
CAATGGTTATCTCATGTGCGCCGAACCAGTAAAATAATAGCAAATAGCCTTTTGTTAGTATTACTAGTATTTTTTTTTTAGCAGTGAGACAGTTGAAATTCGATCAGAGGGGCGAGGAAGCTGATATTAAGGACTTAAACTCCCCAATATGAGTGAACTGGAAATTAATTGACTCCTGAGCATGGAGTGTAATTAACTGTTTTAAATCAAAATTTATAAATAACTAATAATGTTTCATAAATTGATGGTTTTTTTTCCTTTCCTTAATTAAAAAAAGTTAAAAATTATAAAAAAAGAAAACAATATTGTTATTTGTTAATGAAATTCCTTTATTCATAATAAAGAATCGGAATTGTACATTAGTATGGTATCGGAACCAAAATAAGCTGGTATCTGTACATCACTAATATATATATATATATATATACTTAGACGTGCACACGGACGATAGATATGATAACCCGCCTAAATTCTTCACATCCTTGACATCACCACAATTTTTCAGTCAAAAAGTTATTTAAATTCACAAAACCTAAATAACAAATTGCTTAATATACGAATATATTATCAATAAGACACCATAAATATATTCAAACACTTACATGTAGAATCTAATTGAATGTATAAGTTCAACATCGTCAAAAATGCCAACTTGGCTTATATAATATTAAAAAAATATGTATTAGATGATTTCTCCTATCCTAAGTTTAACATTCTATTACAGTCAAAAGTTATAATCAGAAATGTAGAGCATGTAAATCTATTCAGTTACAAAAATATAACATCTACGATAGTTAGTTCTTCCACCACTAGTTATTAGAAGAACAATTATTCAGTTAAGTATTCCTAGCAAATTTGTTTGCACTTTTTAGACGAAATGGTTCTCTTCCATACTATATTCTCGATATTGGGCATTAGTGCTCTTAAGGGAAATGATTCGTCAAAAAAGTAAAGTAGAACTCATGCTTGGATCTTCTACTGTGAGATGCGTGTCCAATACTTTTAATAACATTCGTTTGTTGATTTTTGAGAGTTTCCTAACTATTACAATGCAAAAGAGTATGATTTTTTTTGACTAAGTACATACACTATTAAAGACATAAATATTCCATCTCCAAATTTAAGGTTGTACTGCTACTTTTTACTATGTTAATTCCGTCAGTAATAATCTTTAGTGCTAAACAGAATACACCTTGACAAATTAAGAATTTGCAATGAACAGTTTATGCAGGAGATGGTTTTTACTTAAAATTGATATTTATCTTTCTTTTTTCTCCAAACTTGGAATGTTTTTGTTTGGATTCGCCAAGATTCAGCAATTGTAGTGGATAAAGAAATGTTAACATATCTTTCTCATTTAAAAAAAAAAAAAAAAAAAATCCAGAAAATATTATGCTCCATAATGGGTAAAACAAATCTTCGAGTATTTTCTTTGTTTAAATAAGATGATAAATCTCTAATTCGCGTTCTTACTTCTGTTTCTTTGTTTCTAATGGTCCAATGAAGGTTTCAATTCGTTTCACTATACTGTTACACTTTTTTAATGCTTCACTAACCTTACCAACAATTTTTAGTCATACACCTTCTTCTATGATGTCTTCTAAATCCCAATAATAATTCTCAAGACGTACAAAATCTTTTTCCAAATTTCGTAAAAGGATCTGAAACTCTTCCAAAACGCTATTATCTTCTTCTAAAAATTCTTTACATGACTTCACATCATCGTAAAATAACCTGCAATATTTTTCAAAACTCTTAATGATAACTTCTTTATCTTGAAATTATATTTATCCGACTGGAATGGAGAACGTTAGGGATCTTCCCTCAGGGAGGCCTTACCAAATCAAGCTATCCTGAAATACTTTAGGATTTCTAAATGTGCTTTATAACACATTCTACCTGAAATATATTTTGCACAAAGCCTTAGTTATGACTACAACTGCTTTTAGGTGAGCCCAAGTCGTTGGTTGCGTAGCCCTCTAAGGTATTTATCAGTAACATCCATCTTGAATATATGTTTTTATATTCACCGTTGCTTTTATATGTAGAAAGGAATTACGTAAATAAATATACATAAATAAACATTACAGTTTAATTGCTTCAGATAATAACTTACAAAAATTTCTATTAAAGAGGTCAGTTGAAAAATATATATACAGCCTATTTTATGCGTGGAATGTATTTTAGTGTGGGAAGTTAAGTGTCATTGATTTAAATTAAAAAAAAAAAAAAAGGAAGCACATCAATAATAATATTAGAAAAAAACATTATTAAATTTTTTTCCATAATTGTTATTATATTTGAAATAATTAAAACTAAAATAAACACTGACAATTAAGAGTCCAGGTTAGAAATTCTAAAACTTCTGAGGATTGACTTTAGTAGCTTTTATGTTGTAGTGATGA
>NW_027291652.1:0-1611 GCF_016086655.4 Lepeophtheirus salmonis | reverse complement strand
GAAGACTGCTAATACTAATATTGCTAGTAAAAGTCAACATTGGACCAATCAGAAGCTGCCAAATAAAAAGTTATATTAAAAGTGTTTGGAAATATCATATTTTAGGTGAAAAAATATTCCACATTATCAAAAACATCACTTCTAAAAATAAAGAGATTGTATTTAAAAATTGAGGTATATGAAAAGTGAGAAAAGTATTAATATTAAAAAAATTAAAAGTATTATATTTACTATGATTTCTTGAACTATTGAGTAGGAAGAGAGCTATTACCAAGGGTACATGGTGACACAAAATTCTATTTTTTGAAAATTACTCAGCAAATAGAAATAGTATTAAAATATTAGGGATTTATATTTAATATTTAATGTATATGAAAATGATAATATTTCTTTAATAAAAACTTCATTAAATTCATAATTTATGAAAAACTTTTGTTTTACAACATAAGTGGCCTATTAAAACTAAGGAAGTTGCCACATTTCAGCAAAGGGAATTTTGTTGTTTTAGGGCTAAATTTCTCTGATAATTTAAGAGATCTTTTTGTTTTTTATGGACTCAATAGAATATTAGACAGTCTTTCCTGGAAGCTATTGAGATCCCTCCTATATCTTAATATTGAGATCTAATTATGTATGGAGGTTCACACTTTGAGAAAAAAAATGCTCTTCACTTTGACCGAACTATACCAGATTATATCTTAAAAGCCTTAATGCTATAATTCTGTAGGTATAACCCAAACATGACTTTTTCCTGTGACTTAAGAAACTTACAACATACATTGAAAGGCAGACTAGATTATATCCTAATGTACCCCTTCATAGAAAACCATTTATCTTAGTTCAAATACCTGACAGAGTATCGGGCCGCCAGAAAGTCTTGGAACATACTGAACGTTGAACAGTTAATTACACTTGGGCACTTTAAATGAAATTATAAATATTTTTTATATATTGCTACTTGTTTATTAATCATTAGAGAACAGTATTTATGAATTTAAGCACATTCAGCCTGAATCACAAGGCTCGACATTCATTAACATTCTTTCTCAATAGATTGCTTACGAGAATCAATACTGCTGTGACGAATCTACAGGCCTTTCTTTCAATTTGTCAATAGATCCACGCAATCAAAGGGATTCGGTCGGGGCTCTTCAGTTTTCATAATTTCTTCGAGCATAACTTTTTTTTTGTGCCCATATTATCTTGCACAATTTTTGCCTTATTTGCAGGAGCCCTTTCTTGTGAAATATTTTTTTCGCCTTTCGTAGGTTACTTTATGATCGTACAAACAATGTTTTCTCTCTGAAAATCAATCTACATAGGAGTAAATATTGTTGACTAAAGTCACTTTTGGAGTTAAGCATGAAATGTTTTATCATTGTAGCTTTTCTCCTTGTTGGAACATCAACCTCCAAGTCTTCTACTTCTTCCGAGTAAGTTAAATTACTGTTAATATAAAACCTGTATTATCATTTATCTCTCGACAAAACAGGTCATCCCTTTTATTTGAAGGATCTTAGCTTGAAATGAAAGTGTTATGTATTTCGTATTTCCTTTCATGTTCTTATCTTCTTGTATTTTCTTGTATGTATTATAAGTACTGTATTTTAC
>NW_027291651.1:0-624 GCF_016086655.4 Lepeophtheirus salmonis | reverse complement strand
GTCGGAATGAATCATCTTCTTCTCCGACGAGAAGAACTGGAATGTTGACAGAAGCTACAACGTCCAGAATGACAGGTGGCTTGCCAAGGAGAGAGAAGAGGTCCCTGCAGTCTTCACCACAAAGTTCCCGGCCTCCGTGATAACCCTGGGTGTCATCTGCAGCACTGGTGAGTGATGCCTCCTTTCTTCTTCAATCCCAAGGAAAGGGTTAACGCGATAAGGTACTGCAAAGTCATGGAGGAGTTCGTCATCCCCTGGATGAAGGATACAGCCGCTGGGAGGGAGTTCATATTCCAACAAGACTCAGCGCCCGCACAAATCGCCGTGAGGACCACTAACCTCTTCAACTGCCACGACATCACATTCTGGGATCGCAACACCTGGCCCTCCAACTCGCCCGACCTCAATCCGTGTGATTACTACTGTTAGGGGAAGTTGGAGAGGGAGGTGTGCAAGGTCAACCACAATAGCATCGCAGCCCTGAAGGGCTCCATTACAAGGAGTGGAATGCTGTTGATACCGCGGAAGTCATCAGGGCATGCAAATCCTTTAGGGGCAGGATGGAGAAGATGGTGGCTGCTGAGGCAGGACATGTTGAATAAATTTATTGTTTAATATCATGTC
>NW_027291650.1:0-3373 GCF_016086655.4 Lepeophtheirus salmonis | reverse complement strand
ACAATCATTAGTCAGTATTGAATTTTTCTGATGCAATAATTTTCGATGATTGCATCATATATCAGTATGAAAGGGCTCAGAAAACATCACAAGATGTTAGTTGAAATTCAATATCCGAAATAGTGAGAGACCAGGGCTGTTTGCTTGATAGAGGGTGAATCAACCCAGGGAGACGTTGATCAATGGTTACAGATTTTTCTCAGGACCATTGAGGAATTGAGAAAAAACAAACACTTGTATATCAGAAGGGTCGAGGAAGGAAGAAAAAATTAGCAAAGTTCCCAAACTGGTAATTTCAAAATGTTTTGCGAAAAGAAGTAATTCACAAGGAAACTTGGAGCAAGATTGACTTCAAAGGGCTATCCAATATCCAGGCATCTTTCCAAAACTACCTGAGATACTCTTTGAATTCTTTGCCATACAAACCTCATCCACACCCCAAACTTCCAGGAAACCAAAGGAAGGCCCGGCTTCAATCCGGTTATAAGCGGAAACACTATACTTCAGATAGTTGGAAATGTATCATCTTGATTAATGAAAGTCCATTTGAGCTCATTCATGCCTGAAATGTCGAAAACGATCGGGTTTGGGCAAGAGATAAGGGAGATGTGGAACCCACTCCAACTGTGAAATTTATTCTGAAAATTCAGGGTTGGGCCGTTATCAGTCACCAGGCAGTGTCAGATCCTCACTTGATTCCACGAAACCAAACTGTGACGGCCATGTACTACGTAACGGATTTCCTCAGCAAGTCTCTGATGTCAGCTTTGTCTCGTACTAAAGAAACTGGACCTCCTTTGAAGAGGAAAATGTTGTGTGACACATCTAGAGCAATTTTCCAGCAGGATGGTGCCCCTGCTCACAACTCCAACACCAAAGACGCAAAAATTGATTGGTGGGAGAACAACTTGGATTTCTTCCGTTAAAAACATGGCCTGCAAACATTCTGGTTTGTCTCCCATTGAAAATTTGTGAGCCTTGGGCGAGAGAGTACTGAAAAAATGCAACAGCAACTTCAGTGGATAAATTTAAAACTGACAAATGCTTGGGAAGAAATTTCTCCAGATACTTTGAATAATCTATAGTGAAAGGATGCCAAATGAATAAAAAATGTTTTTAAACCTGAAGGTTGTCATATTGGGAAGCAAATACATTTTTTCATAAAAACCGTTTAACGTTGTTTTCTTACACATGCAATGCACAGTGTAAGAAAAAAAATCTGTTTCGGCAAAGTACAAGGGTGAATTTTTTCCATAATTTAGCAATATACTATTTCTGATGTTATTTTCATCCTTACTAATTTATATTGTCTTAATTCTACAAGTAATATCTAATGCTAAATTAAGACAAATGTTACTTTTTACACTTTTCTTGATGTGAGTATGCTGTATTTAAGCACAGGATACTAAATTATTTCAGAATAGCATTTTATAATTGGAAAAAATATCAATTTGATTGTATTTTGTTTACCAAGAAATAAATTAGTCACTACAAGGTTTGGAGGAATTGTGTTTTTGCGGAGAAAAAAAAAACACAGTGTAGATATTATAAACACAAAAAAAATTTAGAGTTTTTTTGTTCAATTTTATGTGGATTGTCAAGGTGTTAACATCAGAAAAAAAAATGGTATGGTTTTGATTTTTTCAGTTAAACTTTTAATTTTTTAATGGAATATTTAATACAAAAGCAATGGAAAGATTGCGTGAAAAGTCCTACAATTAAATATAAATAATTTGATTAAATGAACTGATCTGTAATAATTACTAATAAATTTGGTTATGAAACATACTTAAATTTGGGTTAATCTCCTTGCTTCTAAAATATCAATTACTTATTGCAATTAGTCAAATAATCAACTTAAATATATTACATTTTGGAATATTCTGTCTTGCAATCTTACATTGCTTATTTTACAAATATTATATGAAAACTAAAAGTTAAACTGAAAAAGTCCATCAAAACTGATTTTTATGGAAAATATTTTTAAGTAGTAATATAAAATTTATTCAGTAGTTTTAGTTGTAATAAGTATACAAGCAGTTGAAAAAATATTAGCTTCCAAATAGATCCTTCTTTTACTTGATTTTTGTATTATTAGACACATTTTGTAAGATCTGTATGTAAGATAGCTTAACAAATAATTCATATCACTATTTTTAGGATGTTTTTATCATTTGTTTGTATCATAATTTCCATCTATATAGTTATTTCACTTTAAAATATAGCTCTAAATCGAAATTATACTTTAAAATGATGTTGAATGGTGTCATTGAAAGAAGAAAATTTCACTTATCTTTGACATATTTTAAAACAATAAAATATATTATAATATTACATATAGTTGATGTATGTATGAATGTCCGTCTGTCCGTCCAATAATAAAAACTCATAGCATAGGGTATTTATTTCAAAAACAGAAACCAATACCGCCCCTAGACATAAATAAAAGTTGTTCCAAATTCTGAGTTACGTATCTAAGGCAATGTTTCATTCTGGTCAGACAAGATTCTTTGACTCTGGAATACAAGTTGGTTTTTTAGCAATCTATTGATTTTTTTTCATAATATAAGATTGATACACCCTGTCTCAAAGTTTTTTTTTAAAGGTATGGGTTGTAGATTTAAAAATGCACCTAAAAAATTAAAAATCCAAAAAACTTCAAAAGTCATTGTGTTCATCAATGATACATTTTTACCGTGGAAACATCGCTGGCTACAGCTCGAAAAACTATAACTCAGGTCCGATTCTTGGAAATCAAAATTGGCATGGGTTTCAATCAGATCATAGCAATGACTCTTACATTTTCCTAATAACTACTTGTCTCTAAATTATAAAATATATTTAATGTTTTTGATATATTTTGATTCTTATTTTAATTTAAACCATGAAAATATTATCTTATTCAACAATTAGAAAGTTAGAATACATATCAGGGTGATGCTTTTTCCCCAACATTAACAGAATCAGCAGAACCTAATTTGTTACTGCAACTATACAAGTAAAACCCAAATAGAAATTTTTAGCAAATTTGGTTAACATTTAGCTCTAGCACAAAAATAATTTCTATACGTGTATGAACCAAAAAACTTGATTATGGGGTTAAAAAATGTTGAAAAATAATATATTTCTTTAATATAATAAAGATTATCTTGTTAAATAATTTTTTTTGTCACTTCACTTTTCTTGCTTTTATCAAGCAATGAGTGATTGTGCCTAAACCGTTTATTAAATAAAAAGAACATTAATAAACTTCAGATGAAAAATAATAATAGTTTTGTTTTCTAGTTATTCTCATTTTTTTACAATCATCTTTATATAATAATATAAATTTATAATTAATTTTGTAACTACTTTACAGATATAAAACCATAGA
>NW_027291649.1:0-3052 GCF_016086655.4 Lepeophtheirus salmonis | reverse complement strand
CAACGGTGGATCCGAAATTTTGAAACAGCTCCTGGTATTTTAAACAATAAACTTTCGAAATTTGAGTGCCTGTGTTCTAGCTAAGTCTAAAACCTTGTCAAGCAATTGCTCGGAAATTGGATACCCAATATTTTTTCAAACACAACTGCAATGCTATTGGGAGCGAAGTTGTCTTCTTTGTTAAATCCACAAAAGAGTCAATATAGGAACTGTTTAACTATGGATTAATCAGTTCTATTTGAATAAGTATTCGTTTAAGATTCTTAAGTTTAATTAAATCATTACATAACAATGCACATTATGATTTTTTTTAAATTCATGATCCCTAGTTTATGTAATTATGTTGCACTTTATCAAAAGGACATATTCTTTAATGCCGGGAGTGACGAAGTAACACGATCTTTTGTCAGATTGAACTCCCACATATTCTCCAAGGAGTATTCATGTAGTATCTTCTATTTGATGAAGAATGCTTATGATAATTTATAGCCATCCTAACAAATGACAGTCAATACAAATAACTTATAAGTAATTAGAATATATATGGATTTAATATATTATTCTTGGACTGAATGATAGAATTGATCATGACAAGGGTGAAGAGTTAACACAGAATAACTAATAAGCCTTCAATTTAATTTTCCTAATGGATTTGAGTTAAATCCGACAATCTTCTTCGTTCCTCGCTGTAGTCCACTATGCCAAAGTGATCCTCTGTAGAAACTGAGACTTAGCTTCATATGCTTCACTACGACGTGGAAGATCCTCAATGGGTTTGTATGTTTTTTAATAAAATGAAGACCTTGTCAAATTGTAGAATCAAGAATGTAGGTAATTTCTTTTTTTATATGCGATGGAAAATGTAAACAAAACACGCAACTACTTATACACTATGACGTTACTATTAAAAGCGTGTAGGAAGTCAAACATAAGTCGCTAATGTTATGTTATAAACTTTTATTTCTATTAACCTTGGTCTGAACGACGTCGTCTAGTATAGCGTTTTATTGATTTGTAAACCGTAATTTTGTCTCCAAAAATGAGCAAAATAGGTCAATATAAATAATTATGCATAGGGATGGTGGAATCGACAGAATTGTGCCGAAACAGCTAACAAAATCACATTTTTAAAACTTTCTTAGTAAGTTCTCTGTATGTTTCTTCAATACGTTTATGAAATTTTTTGTGGAAGGGTTAGGTGCGTTTTTAAACGTCATGAAACCTCTTGAGAACCTTATAAGAACGTGCGGAAAACCTAAGAACCTTTCAAGAATATTAAAATCATTCAATAACTATTAAATGTTTCAAAACGATAAGACCTCTTCATTTTCTGAATGAGTCATTCCTTGGTCACTAAAGAAACATATTCCGAAGGTTGAACTTCTTTTACATTAACATCTAAGTAAAGATGAGTAGATACTCATCAAAGATCCCTTTCCGAAGAAATAGGAAAACTGAAGCAAGGATATGAATGGATGGATTCACGAATGTATGAGATAGATTCCTAATTATGAAGTCGTTTTGGTCGAATAACTAATTAAATAACTACCCGTAGCCATAGTCTGGCGAAATAAAAAGCTTTTTAGCCACGTAGAAATACTAAGGAGGATTTTTATGCTTATATGTCAACCTACGTGTTTCCAGAAAACGAATGCAAATGTATAGAGTGCTCTCTGAATGGATGTAATGAAGAGTGACGAAAATATTCCTTTAATTTCTGGGGAAGAATCATAATTAAACTTCAATAGATTGGAATAATCAGTAATGTTTTTGTTTATCTTATGTTTTTATATGACGTAACGGTGGGAATGATTTGTATTCTATTGTCTTATAATTATATGGTTCGAACTTGAGGAGTATATCACACTGATTCGAACATTAAACCGATGAAACCGTAGCATTTTATCCGTCCCTTCTCTTCTCCTCAAATTTCCCAACTTTTTCTTGTTTTTTCTATTCAAAGAGAAAGTATCCTCAAATAATACTTTGACTGAAAAGAAAAGTTTATGTCAAAAAGTCCTCAAAAATAGAAGGATCAGTAGACGCCACTGGGATATTAATAATAAAAGAGAGAAATTATGCGTGCTTATTGAGTGCGTAAACACATCAGTAAACCCAAGGTTAATAAAAATAAAAGGTTATACCATAACATGTGTACGACTGATATTTGACTTCCACAACGCTTTTAATAGTGACGTCATAGTAGATGAGTGTTTGTGTGTTTTTTCAAAATCTGTTTTTCTTGCCCAGCAGTAGGTGCAATACATTAAATTGAAAATTCCAGTAATATTGACGTCAACGACTATGAGTGGTTGCGTGTCTTGTCAAAATCTGCCTGTCTTGCTCAGCAGTTGGTACATTGCATCAAATCGAACATTCTAGCAAGCCCGATTAGATGAGGGTCTAGCCTTGTACTTTTTTCTTGAAATCGTAACAAAATACTGGAACTTATTGAAAAGGAGAGGTTTTGTCAAAAGTTCCTTAAAAAAGGAGCTATTACAGTAAAGATGGACTCAAGTATGATTATAATATAAAGGAAAAATAAATACGTACTAAATTGTGAGTAAGGTTGATAAAAGCGTGCGAGGAGAAGGGAAGAAATACTTATGGCTAAAGTTGATAATATTTTAGAGAAAAACGCGTGCAAGGAGAAGGGGGGGGGGAAATACATATGGTATCATTGTTTAAAATACTGATGTGATTATCATCTGCCTGCTTTATTATGATTTTTGAGGGTATAACGAAAGTATTTATTAGCAAAATGTTTAATGAAGATATACTACGTATAATTGACTTAGACGTTTTTATCCGTTACAGTAGATTTGAAAACGTCACACTCCATGAAATTGTAATTCATTATGAACCTTATTCTCAGAATAATAGCTAATGAAACGACAAAGTAGAGTATTTCGAAATATATTTGAAGTTCCAAGTTTAAAAAGAAGGCTTTAATTAAATATAATCTACATAATAAAAAATATACCATCATACATTTATGTTAAATATACAAAATTAAACAATTGGAATCATATAACTAATAACAATAAATTAT
>NW_027291648.1:0-818 GCF_016086655.4 Lepeophtheirus salmonis | reverse complement strand
TTGTTTTACTAAGAATATAGATGTTCCTATAAACAAGCCTTCCCTTATTGCTCCACGCCTTTCCTTCTCATCATTTCTCCCGTTCGTCATGGATCCCTCCTTTCGATAAATAATTCGTAACTTGGCAACCTTTGTCAATACGTAACAGAATTGACCTTTGATAATGAACTACTCAGTGTTCATAAGAGGATTTAGGGGCATCCTCAGGGAGTGGGGTGGAGGGGCTGTAGATCCCCTTCAGACACTCTCCAGACAAATTTCTACAAATTTTATTTACTCTAAAATCTAATATTCCATTAGAAATCCTTTTTTTGTATCTAAAAAAAATCCAAACTGATATTTTTACGGATTAATTTTTTTTTTGCCCATAATTTGTGTGTTTCGGTTATAGAGTAATTCCCTTCTCCCCCCAAAAAAAAGATCCCCCATGTAAAATTTCAACTTCCTACTCCCAATGTTGTAAGCACCCATCATAAAGGACACACACATCGACATCTATTATATAGATATATATATTTAAAAAAAGACATCTTCTACTCCAGGACATGAAAGAAAAGTTCAAACATAGGAAACATCACGTTGTAATAAAAAATAATAATATTTGATAAATAAATACACGCACTTGAATGTTTCTTTCATGTCCTGGGGAAAAAGACATTATTGATAAATATATATATGTTACGGGCATTGTGGGAAAATGGGCATTTTTCAAAGATTAGGCAGAGCAGGCATTTGTGCAAAATGCCAGAGCAATTTATAAAGTTTCCAATAGAGTGGTCAATGGTCATTTTCAGGTAAAATGATTTGGAGTAATTTGA
>NW_027291647.1:0-3192 GCF_016086655.4 Lepeophtheirus salmonis | reverse complement strand
AGAGCCTCTGAAAAAGCCAACACATCTTCTGTCAAATGCTACTAACCAAAATATTCCTCTCATGAGAAAATGGTTGGTAAATAGGTAAGATGACCTCTTTCAAAATTATTTTAGAACAAGAATATGTTCCTAACGGATTAATACACCTTCACCTGTACCGATACATTGAAAGGATAAGGTAGAAGATGATCTGATTGATTATCTAAGTCTGGGAATTATTGAACGACTACCCATGGGAGAACATAATGAATGGTACCACATAATGGTTATAACCAGGAAAAGCAATGGAAATCCGAGACAGACAGTTGATTTGTCTACGATGAATAAGTATTGCAACAGGGAGACATACACAATGAGGTTTTATTTGAAATGGCTGTATCTATTCCTGCCAATACATTTTAAACTGTGACAGATGCATGGAATGACTTCCACAGTGTTTCTGCTAGGGAGGAAGATCAACATATGACTACATTTGTAACGCCAATCACTAGCTTTAGATATAGGAAAGCTCCACAAGAATTTGTATAGAGTGGGGATGGATACAGCAGACGCTTCGGTGAGATTATGGTTGATTTCCAAAGAAGAGTTCGCTGTATTAATGATACTCTTCTACATGATTGGTGGATACTTATAATTACTTCCTATTCGAACAGCATTAATAGAGTCTTGTGATTCTACTTCTCTTTAATATATTCCTTTTTCTTCGTAAGATTTAGTAATTTTCTTCAATGTCTCTTTTGTTCCATTTCCACCTGCCTTGAGATATTTTTGTCTCAATTCGTTGTTATTCATGGCAACAATGCATTTAAAAATTTAAACCTTTTTAATACAAATATTCTTTACGTCACTTCATCATCCAATATATCTAAATTCTTTCGAAATCAGACATATTTTCATCTTCATATCTTTCATCAGTATTTTTATGTTTTAGAAAACAATGGATATATTTCAAGAAATTCTTCCAATATTAATTGCTCACCACTATTATTATATTCGCAAAATTTATGCATGTCCGACAAAATGTTTGAGCCAACAGTTTTTTCCAAATTATTTTACAGACAACAACAGCTGTTCTTGAATGGGAATAACTTTCATACTACTCGTGGAATAGTAAGATTTGAATCTACTTAACCAATTCTTCATTTGCTTTGCTGTGTCACATTTTTGTAAGAGTTTGGGCCTGAGAGAATCTTTTGGTCTGAAAAATCATGGACCCATCAACAGCAGGAGAATATAGAGTAGACTGATAAGAATCTGAACTAATAGCTTTAATTAGAATCACGCTTCCCTCGAAAACAACTTGGTGATACCTTTGAAATTGTTCCTCAAGATATAATTGAATAATTGTATCGTTTTCTTTGTTTTTTCCATTACAGTCCATCTGTGCATTAGGACCATCTTTTAACATATTTATATCTATAGTCACAGTATTAATAGCATACCATAATTCTTGGACACTGAACTAACCAGTGGAATTATCTTTGGCAGACGAGAAGGGAGTTCTATGATTTGTTCTAGCTCTAGTCGTAAATAATTTTAATTTCTGGAATGGCTATTCTTGGTTTTGGGAAATTACAAAGTCAAATGCACTAACAAGAACAATCAACTTGAATCACATCCCATAAAGATATACAGTACACATAATATAATTTACTGTCTTGGATTAATATATTTACTTGTTCACATAACTTTTCCAAACATATGCAACTTCTCACCACCAACGTCTAATATTATGTATTCTCTCAATTTGATTGATCTTCTGTATTCGTGGTTCTCAAAATATTGTGGTCATGATTAACTTTGACTTAAATACTTAAATGGTTAATGCCAACTGCACCATGGTTGATACTTATAGTTACAAATAATTATCACTGAATAATTCTTGAAGATTATAAAATAAAACACGTTTTGTTACTTAGATAGTATTTATAAGATTGAATCTGTATTCATTTACTTGTTTTTAATACACATTAGGCACTATGAATACATAAATAATAATACGAACAATCTCACACAAATGAGGAATGCTTAGAAGATCATTGGTGGAGGATTATTGATTGCTTCGATTGTGTATGGAGGTCAGGGATTGTTTTAAATGATACAAAGTTCCAATTTTGTAGCAAAATAATAGATTTTGCTGAATTTAATATTTCTAATGATTGGGTTGAATCTTTACAAAAATTTATTGTTTCCGTTCGTGCATTCCTACATCAAAATTGACAACGATTATAAGATCTTGGCTTGGTCTTGTCACCCAAATTGCTCATTAAGGCAAAACGAAAGAGATAATGGAACCGTTCAAGCCATTACTAATCTCAAGACGGGTTTCAATTAGAATTATTCCTTAAAATGAAGCATTTTTGAAAGAGAGTGACTTAATAGTGAAGAAAATTGAATGTGGAATTCAAATGTTCAGATCTGTCTTAGAACTGATTGGTCCATTGCAGGACTAGGATATTATTTAAGTCAGAAAAACAGCAAATGTGGATCCAAACTTCCTGATTTCTATGTAAATGGATAGAAAGTTACCGTTGTGGGATTGGATTTATCCTTGAAAAAGAAAAATGCTATGACCATTGGAACATGAGATGTTAGTGGTTTGTTGGGGGTTATAACAAAATTAATATTTTACCCAGGGATGCGACATGTTATTGGTTGTAAATTATGATAAGTAAATGATCAAATTACGGGGAAACAGAACAGTAGATGAAATTCCCAATATTATGATGCTC
The DNA here is from genome assembly GCF_016086655.4 of Lepeophtheirus salmonis. Classification (NCBI taxonomy): domain Eukaryota; kingdom Metazoa; phylum Arthropoda; class Copepoda; order Siphonostomatoida; family Caligidae; genus Lepeophtheirus; species Lepeophtheirus salmonis. The sequence continues at coordinate 460 of NW_027291647.1, read as the reverse complement.
CGACTTAAGCAACGGACACTAATATAGATATTTGAAATTGTCCATATTCTGGGATTTACTCATGCAGTGGATAATGCAACATATTGGAACCCCATTGCGAACAATGATCCTACGATGGAGGAAGAAGAGGAAATAAAGATGGCCTTGGTAGATAAAAAAGATAGGCAGGATTTCATGCCCGATACTTGTTGAGGCAACAAAGTACGATTAGACACCATTGGCTCTTTTGGAATTCCTTAAAAGTGGAGTATGAGGGGATTGATTGCCTGAAGAAATTGCTGAATACTATCCTGTACCTTAATATCTCTATTAAATGCATGGAGTTATAATGCATCAAGATCGAGTTGTTCTACCAAAATATATTTGTATTGGGTATTATCAGCTCTTCATTCGACGTGTCAAGGTGTTTAAGCAATGACAAGTTATGCATAATCCTTTGTGTTCTGGCCTGGTATCATGA
>NW_027291646.1:0-1608 GCF_016086655.4 Lepeophtheirus salmonis | reverse complement strand
ACTAACTCACCTGTTCTCTCTCATTATGACCCGTCTCTGCCGTTCGTGTTGTCAAACAATGCCTCGCCTGTTTGACTTGGGGCTGGTTTTAGAACAGTTGGAAAATGGTATGAGGAGCGCCCTGTGGTGTTTGCTTCAAGAAAACATCAAAGAGCGAAGCTAATTACTCGCAAATTGACAAAGAAGTAACGGGAGATATTAATGGGTTGAAGAAGTTTGAAATATATTTGGTTGGTCGTCAACTCAAGAATAAGACGGACCATAAAACCACTTCAATATATTCTCAACCCATGTAAAGACTTGCCAAGTGTTGTCTTGGTCCGTCTCACTATGTTTTGAATGTTGTTACGGCGTTTTATTATACATCGAGCATGTGAAAGGCATCGATTATTCCAACGCAGATGCTTTTTCCCGTGTACCAGTCGACGATCCTCCGTATCTGGATGACAGTGCTATCCTCTATGCCTACCCCTAAAAGAAAGAACAGTTTATCCCTCAAGAATGGCTTGTTATGCTGGGGTGTCCGCCTCCTCCTCCCTCTTTATTGGGTACTACTACTTGAATTCACATATTATTGAATACTTGGGGTATTACAACAGATAAAAACGCCCAATAAGGTCACAATACACAAGAAGTTCTGTAGATAATTATTGAATCCCATTGAGAATAAAGAAATAGTATTAAGCATTGTATAATTGGGTCTTGAACTTTCAAATGGCACAGGCCTGGTGTTTTTAGAAGAGAGCTGGTACAATAATGTCTACTATCAGTGTGATGGCTTCAACAGTACCCGAAATTTCTTCTTGATTATCAGGTGAAGGATGATGTATCTTCCAGGGTTATTAAATATTGGTCTCCGTTCTTCCGTTCAACTCACTATATAAGCAGTACAAGTTGCAACAACTTCAACCTACACAAAATTTATAACAACCTCATGTATTTTTGGAAATACATAAAATAATAGAATAAATGAATTTACCTCTTTTCTAGGAAAAATAAGTTCCTGGACCTTCGAACAAGTATGAATCTCAGCAAGACGCTCAGTTTTGTCTTCATCAGTAAAATTTTCTGATAACATTTAAAAAAAGTGCATGATGAATGTACGATTGTTAAAGGCGTTACTTCAACTTTCAAATTCTCTCCTGGATATAATGGAAAAGGGTCTCTTTGTAATCGAATTTCTTCGTCTCCATGAGATAACTTAGTTTGTGAACTGATCTTTCTCAATAGTACCATCTTTTGTTATAACAGGGTTTGATACAACGTAATAAGATCCTGGAGGGATTACTATCGTTTGAATGGGAGGGAGGAGGACAACGTCATGTTCCTTCACATGCATGGTAAGTTTAATGGCCAGTTTCCATGGATGTAACGTTAGTGTTTTGATCCAGGACGTGCATGTAGAAAAAAGGAGGGATTCGAAGAATGAAGGTAAATCAATTAGATTTGACATATTACTATGGGAATAAATAAGAAAACTATTAATGAAAATTCAAAAAGGAAAATTAAATACAATAATACGTTTCCTATGATTTTTAAGCACTTACTGTCTTCTCATAGGCTCATGAGTAAGGGTGATAATTTTGGTAAGAATTGATATTTATAAAT
>NW_027291645.1:0-2914 GCF_016086655.4 Lepeophtheirus salmonis | reverse complement strand
GATTAACATGAGGAAAGTTCGAAAGAGTATTAACTCGCATTGATTAATTTTATACCTCTGAGGATTTTGTGTTTAACATATTTTAATTAAGCATTATAATATTAGAAGGGAATAAAAATCATTTTATTTACGAAAATGGAATTATGTTGTGTATACCTGGATTATTGCCAATTTTAAAACATACTTAACTAATAGGCATTTATTTATTATTTTACCAGACTATTTTAATATTTACTCATATAAGATATACTTCAATAAATATTCACTACTATGCTATTAGATTCCTCATATTTAGACCTTTTATTTACAATTAAATTATTTTCATAGAGTTTCTATTAATTTTTAAGAAATTGAGACAGTTGAATATGCAATAAAAACTGAGAATAAGTTTACTTTTGAAATTGGAAAATTATATTGTTTAATATTTAAAGATTATTATCATTTTATCCTTATTGTCACTCTCAATCTTAGGTTCAAAAATAGTGATATTCCTTTCTAATCAAATATTTGAAAAACTGTTGATATCCTCATCATCACTTTCCTGATGTACTTCATCTTTCTAAATTATGAAATTGCACGCATAGTATGGATAAGCACAAATTATCTCTAATCTTCTATATTATTACAATCAGACAAGCTTTGTAATGTTTTTTATTTTATAAATAATATTGTGCCGTTTGGAAAAACAAGGGTACAAAAAGTGATTTTATTATTTTCGATCTGAGCTCAATTATTTTCTGGATGAACATAATCGTAAACTTTTTTATGAATTCGATTGATAATACTTGCATTAGAGGATTCTCTAATATTATAATAGTAATTAATATTTTTTTTAAATAATAAGGTATAAATTTAAAAATATTATTCTTTTTTATTAATTTTAGTATTTTTTTTTTTTTTTTTTTTTTATCTCAATTATAAATAGATACGCAACTTTTGTCTCACAAAAAATCGGACATTTTATGATTTTATAAAAAAGTCCCCAATCGCTTTTGACATAGGACAGTTGGTACACCTTAGTTAGAATAGATGTTGTTCCATTAAAATTAAACAAAAAGTAGACTTAAGATATTTATTTTTGATTATAAATTATTTGAATTCATCTAATGAATTGATATAATATTTGAGATATTTTTCAAGATATGAGTGCATCCAAAAACCAACTATAATATTCAGTAAAATAGCTTTTTCTTTTTTAAACCAACATTTATTTTGGGTCCATACAAAATGATTAAATATCATTTGTTTTGTAAATTCATGTACGCATTCATTCAAAGTAACATTATAAGTATTTTATCTGTATATATGATTGTGTTTGCATTCCAATAGATACAAGCTGTAATTTAAAAAAAAGTAAAGCTATTTACTAATGTAATTATTAATTACCATTATATAAATTTTTCAAAATTGGACTGATATATCTAATATTCTTCAATTAATTTACAACCTCCACCATCATCCTGAAAGCCCCGACATTCCTCTGATTCTTGACAAATTACAGGACAAATCATAAGGGTAGTACTCTTAAATGTTTAAAACACAACGAAACCGACTTCTCCAGCGTCAAAGTACATGATCTTTACTTCAATTGCAGAAAGTGTAATCACAAATGAAACAGTTTTTCAACTTATTTTTTTAATATACGATTCTTGTCTGTTTAAAAGTTTTTTTACCTATAAAAGTTAATTAAAAAATTGTTAATTACTAAAAAATATCCTATCAATTATCCACTCATGCCTTCGACATAAAATTAATTTAATTTGAATTTTTTTGAGAGTGTGTATATTTTCAAATTCGCTAAATCCAAGTGGACTTCATATTTTATTGAGTAGCCTTAATTTTTTTGCACAAAAACTCATAAAATGTTTTGAGTTTGATAATGCCGTCCCTAAGTGATCTTCTAATCCATAACAATTTCTAATTAAGCATGGATTCGGAACGAAAACATATATATGATCTTAAGGTTACAAATAAAATTTTAGCTCATTTGTACAAATAAAGCAAAAAGCAAATTTCGCCAAAATGTTCTCTTGAACTCAATGTATGAGAGTTCGATTCACGGCCGCTTGTAGAAAAAAAAAAATAGATTATGTTTATGGACTTCAAAGACAAGTCAAAAGGTAAAATGGAGTTATTGTTTTATGTACAAGAATAGCTAACTTTTAGGGCGCACTCTATCCAATAGAACCTGACAGGATTTCAAATATAAAACACTAAGAGGAAGCCAAATTTCAGTCTAAAAAAATCAAATTGTTCCTCTGGTATCATTTTCTTGTGATATAAACATTGCATTGAGCTTGGATTTTTGACATCTCATAATGTGAAATATCATCATTTTCGTTTAAATCCTATTGAGTTTTGTCGTGGATCTCCAAACAAGTCCGTCTGGAAAACAGTTCCCATAATTTTTACTTCTAATAAATCCCTGCAACCCTATTAAACCAATTAAATGAACATTAAAAAATACTAAAAAAAAACACAAAATATCTTATGCACAGAATAAGATATCTCCTATTTGAAACCTCGATAATAAATTCAAGAATGTACCAATATCTCAAAAACTAATCAATTGCCATCACAAAGAAATGGATAAAGGAAGTAAATATATAATTTAATCAGAAGTGTAATATCATATCCACAAGATATCAAACCGATACTTTAGTCTTTGGAATGGATAAATAATATCATCAATAATATATTTCCTAAATTTTATCTTAATTTTGACCATGAAGGGTAAAATAAATTCAAATCTGGGGGCTAATTTTGTTTAGTTCCGTCCTTCATCTCGCGCTCTTACACAAATTCCATCTATTTATATAGTTTAATCCTTGTCCTGGTCCGGTGGCCTCGATTGACGTGATGTAAGGTTGCTCCGACCATGTGTGTCCCAATGGCTATTACAATTCCAATATTA
>NW_027291644.1:0-6054 GCF_016086655.4 Lepeophtheirus salmonis | reverse complement strand
ATTTTTCCTAAAAATTCAATTTTTACCAAATAGCTATGAACTTTTTAAAAAAAAAATTCATTTTTTATTTTATTTTTGGATATGAAAAACAAATGATCAGAAAGTCAAGCCACCCCACCAAAACAATCAAGAAATATGTAACCCTGCAGAAACCCCTGCACTAGTTTTGGGTAAATTAATTTTACCTAAAAGTCCTTTGGGGGTAACAATAATTTTTTTTTTTTTTTGAAGTTTCAAATTTATTGAATACTACTAGATGAGGGATCGTGTTTCTTCATTTCAACAACTAACTATAAATAAAAACAAGATAAAATTTATTTTATTAGTCATGAGAAGAGGAAAAACACGATAGTTATTAATGCAATCAAACCAGGGGCTTCCCCAGGATTATATTTTGGGAAGGTTTGGTTTTTGATTTATTTTTAAATTACAAATTAAATATTTTGAACAAAAAATTTTAAAAATTAAAGTTTAAACTATTAAATTACTAAATTGCTTGTTAAATTACAAGAAATGCACAGCTGTTAAAAAAAAAATTAATTTTTTAGAAATAAAATTCAAATATTTAATTTTCTAGTAGTAGGCGAAAATTTCTTTAATTTTGGTGAGGCAGCACACCCAGTGGACGCCCCTGCGTATCCAGGGTTTGGATGAGGTCAATATTTGTTCCAATTGTAGTGTACTACTGAGATGCAATTGGCCAAATATACGAGTTTTATATTTATAGATACTATCTTGAATCTGAGCGAAAATTTGTATTAACATATGAGTTTCATTCTTTTTTATTTATTTTTAGATATGTTTGGATCGGAGTTGGTGACAGGACACAAGAGTTGTTTCTGTCATTTTTTAAGTGATTTCTATATTATGGTAAATTGAATTGTGTTACAAGTTATTTACCTACAAGCTCTGTTTAGTGCCGAATTAAATCGTATTTGTCAAGGTTTTACTGTATATATCCCGTGTACAAGTTAGGTCTTGCATCTGCAAATTGTACAAGGTAACCAAAAATCAGATAAACTATTTTAAATGAAGGTTTTTTTTTTTCATATCCAGAAATAAAATAAAAATGAATATTTTTTAAAATCCAGTTATTTGCAAAAATTAAATTTTTGGAAAAAATTTCAAAAACTTGATTTTATGTATTAAATCTTTAATAATAAAATTTCAAATATTAAATTTTTGTAGTAAATTTCAAAATTCTTAGCTATTCACAGAAAATTAAATTAAAAAAAAAGTTGAAATATTAATTTTTTGGAAAAAATTGTAAATGTAAATTTTTTAGAAAAAGAAATTGACAAATTTAATTTTCTTGAAAAAAATTGAAAAATTTAATTTTTTGAAAAAAATTCAAATATTACATTTTTGGAAAATATTTCAAAAACTTGATATTAGGTATTAAATCTTTCATAATAAAAATTTCAAATATTAAATTTTTCGTAATAAATTTCCAAAATTCTTAGCTATTCACAAAAATTAAATTTTTTAGAAAAAAAGTAAAATATTAATTTTTTTTGGAAAAGAAATTGAAAAATTTAATTTTTTTGAAAAAAAAATTCAAATATTAAATTTTTTGGTAAAAATTTCAAAATCAATAGATATTAACGAAAAATTTAATTTTTGGGATTTTTTTTCTAAATCTATTTACGAATAATCAAATTTTTAGCCTAATTATGTTAAGTTAAATTTTTTCATTCTACGTAAAAAAACAATATATAAAAGGAGATTTTTCATTACAAACTATTCAACTTTAATCATAATACGATACAGATAATCTGACAATCCTATTACACTGAGAGATTACTGACCAAACTCTTGAGTCTTTTACAAGAGTCATATTCGCACTTTGATGGCATTGATCCACAAATTTTCTTTTAGAAAATTAAACATTTTCATGGTCGAATTAGATCTATTATTACAATACACTGCACAACACGTTACCATTATGATAAATATATTGCAATGAATCAGTATTGGCTAATTATAATAAATGAATTAATTAAGCCCATAAAGTAATACATAAATTCCCTTCCAGACCTTTAAATTAGACCTTATCTATCCTGTATGAGTCCACCTTCTGTAGGGGATTTTGTCATAATTTTAGATATGATTGTTTTAATTTGACATTGGTTACCACCACACATGTCAAAATTTCCAAGGAACATTCTAAAGAAAGAAGATTACACTGGAGAAGACAAAGGAAACCCTCAAGAGACTACAACATCACATCCTAATATTAAACATTATGTTCCCAACGGTCATTCCAGGCCAAATCGATCAAAAAATGGACATTTTTACGGCAACATCTCCGATTTTTTTGAAATTTTGCACATAGCTTAATATAAAATTTTAGTTTTCTCTAACCTCCATCTCAGGAGTTAGAGGTTCCTAAAGTTCATGCCTCGAAGCCAGCACCCATGTTTTAAACAGCTATTTCTCTTGTGTTTTTAATGATATTGATCTACTTTAAACGTGATTGGACACATTTATTATTCTGTATCTATATTTTTAACCAAAAACCTTGAGATCACGAGGTCAATTCTTTGACCTTAAAAATTTCAAACAGGGTATAAATCAATTTTTCTCAAATTTTCATGAAATGGCCATCAATCTATATATGATAATTTCAAAAAAGTTTTGGGTCTGCATTCAAATTTGGGTCAAGGCAATAAGTGAAATACCTAGAACGGGATGTAAACTTGGGTAAAATATTAGAAAAGATAATTAATATATAATTGTGGCGATACAAACTTACACTCATTTTTATATTTTTTTGGTTCCAGTTTTTATAGATTTAGGTCACTACAATGACCTTAAGTGTTTTTACATATGTATATAGAAGGGTATTACAATTTTCCATTATAATAAAATACAGACTATTGAAAAGATGACGAGATAAATTTCAAACTTTATTTTTTTTATAAAAAATTCATTTATAATGGCGCACAATATTATTTTTTTCTACTGCCGCTGTATTTTAACATAATTCTAAATCATTTTTTTTTACTTTTTACTATCAATAAACCAGAAGCAGTAAAATATTCACCCTCAGGGAAATTTGGACACAAGGATACATAAGCAAAAACTTTTGAGTTCCAGGTATTGTGGTGGTTCTCTCTTGCCTACCCCTTAAGAGTACAAATTCTTGATCATATTCACTGCATTTGGAATATGCAGAATTGATATTCTTAATATTTTCTTCACAAAATTTATACAATTCCATAGGAAACAAAACTGGTTCTGAGTTATTTCCTTCTGAACAACGATGTAGACTTGTTTTACTCACAGATCGTTTAATTGTACCTCTTAAACCATTGGTTGTTTTTTTTTACTTGTTACAAAAACTTCAATTCTGCTCAGATTCCAATAAAATTTTTGTAGTAGCAAATGTTTAAGAAGTTCTTACAATTCTTATATTGTCCTGCTCATCTGTCCGAAAAATATTTTATGTCATTAATGTGTGACAAAGTTTCTTTAACAAATTGAATACATTTTTGGATATATAAATGGAATCTCACGGTATCGTGAGTGCCACACTCAGATATAACTACAAAGTTAAAACTTCCTCTTAATGCGGATAAAATATTCTTTTGAAGTCCAAAACTGCAAGTTTTGATTCTAGGTTAGTCCAAATCACTTGTTGGAAGAATTTAAGTCCATTGTGTCGTTTTCAATAGCAGTATCTATTTGGTGAGGCTTTTTGTTTTTTAGCTTCTCCTTCTCATGGGTGGTAAATATTTTTGATGTTAACGACCATTTTTTGATAAGTTCCTCAGGAATTAATCGGATATTATTCCTGATTCGGGGTTTATGCTCATTAAATGGATCATTAAAACTTTGAATTCATTTAAATAGCTACCACACTGATTTTTCATTTTGAAAATTATTTGCTATATTGAAACTAAATAGGTAACTGTCCAGTTGTTTGCTAATACGCGATCAAAGTATTCCCAAGTATTAGTTGTAATAAAGAATGCTTCCTCTTGTTTATTTTCCAAACTCTTTCATATCAACCTAACCCCCCCTCCTTGTATTAAACTCCTACAGTATATATGAATATAAAAATACTTTAACATATAACTAATAAATGAATTATCTTTTCTAATATTTTAACCATGTTTTTACATCTCCTTTCTTGGTAATTCGCTTATTGCGTTTACCAAAATTTGAATGCAGATCCAAAACTTTAAATGTATTTAATGTATGTTGACGGCCATTTCCTGAAAATTTGAGAAAAGTTGATGTATAAATGTTTGAAATTTTTAAGGTCAAAGATTTGACCTCGTGACCTCGAGGTCAAAGAGGCCTTTTATTGGGTAAAAATGAAGAATATAGAATAAGAAATGTTTATAAAAAATGGATGCTGACCATGAAGTTGAACTTTAGGAGCCTTTAACTCCTAAAGATGGAGTTCAAAGAAGACTAAAATGTTATAGATTTTGAGTGATTTTATGTCCAATATTAAACTATATGCAAAATTTCAAAAAATATGGGAGATGTTGCTGTCTGACGAGCGATTGATTTGTAGTGGAATACCTCCAACACATTTTTTTAAATTTTGCCTGTGGAACATGAGCTTCATATTTTCTTGAATACAAACGCACACAGAATGTGTGCTGTAAGCTCCAACTAGCACATATTCTTCTGTCTAAACTTTGCAAACTTCGAAACCAATGTTGTATTGGGGAAAAGTTTCCTTGAACTGATTATATGCTTCTCATAGGTTACACAATAGGTATAAGAAACGTATGTTCTTGGACCTTTCCTTCCATTCTTGTAAACATTCAAAGTATCTTTTTTTCCAGGTATTATCCTCCATAAATCTTCAGATTTATAAATATCAAGCCCATCTTGAGCAATATCTTCACTAATTCCTGTCCCTTTTTTAGAATTTGGATCTGTCAAAATTCCATTTTCAAATATAAACTTCTTAGCAAATTGAGCAAAGTAATATGTTGTATTGAGAGTATTTTAAATTTTTCTGATAGGTCAAATTTGAGATACAGCACTCAAGATTAGGATTTGTACACTTTTTTTATTGAAATATTAAATTTAACTTGATCGATTAAATTCTTGAGCCTTTCGAACATTTGCTGAGTTTTGGTCAAAAATTATTTTATTAATGAAGTACTTTGTAAAATGGAAGAATAATTGCCGATAATACTTCATTTTGCTCTCCATCATATAGGGTTAATCCGATATAAGTGTGGTGATAACATAAAAGAAGGTTGGGATTTTTTAAATGAAACAGACAAAAACGCAATATAAGTTTTTTATTTCAATGAAAACGGACTAAGAATTTTTATAGAGCCAAATACAATATTAAACCACTGAAAAACTCTCCAACAATTTATTGATATGAATGATATTTCTGTAAATTTTTAGATGGACATATTATATACAAGTTCAGTCAATTTGATCGTGGGGAATTTGAACTTTAAATGGAATTTTGATAACATCAATATAATCAATTTCAGTTGGTGAGGCATGCTCTTAACAATCTAATCTCTTTCTTATTTTCGTTATTCTCGCGCAACGTGAATGCTTATACACTCTTCTTTAATAATAATTTTCATGTCATGACGTCTCAGTATCTTTTATGATCAGTTTTACCAAATAACCGATTTTTATCATGTTCAATTAAACATAAAAACCGCGGTTCCCAAGGACTTTGTCACTTTTTTGAATTACAATAAATTATAGTACTTAAGGCAACAGATTCCTTTATCTTACGTTCGCAATATTGAGAAAAAACATCCCAGCTTTTTTATATGTTATTGCCACACATATGCAAATTAATGACATATTAATGAACTTGCACACAAATTTCATTTTTAGTTTTTAAGTGGAATCGAATGGAGCTCTAAAAATGAATTGTATATATTTACTATATATTAGAAATTGGAGTGAAATTGAAAACGGGGATATTTTTTTAGATCAAAATATTGACCTCGTGACCTTATGGGTAAAAACAACTCATTTTGTCAAAATCCAACAAAAGAATAAAAATATTTAGTCTATTAAATGGGTTTTAAAGTAGATTGATATCTTCAA
>NW_027291643.1:0-242 GCF_016086655.4 Lepeophtheirus salmonis | reverse complement strand
ATACAATCCTTACGAACAATTACACATTTAGTCATTTTCACTTCCCAATAGTTATTACTTCGATTTGTGATTAAAATTCCATAATTGAAAAATGATCTTAGACTCAACATCATTTGCATATTCAAAATAAAGGCGAGGGAATCAATGAGATAAAAAAATCAAATAATGGAAAACTCATAAATGGGGAATTTAAATTTTGATGTTCCAATTTTTTATTTATTTATGCAAACCAATACTAAAAC
>NW_027291642.1:0-919 GCF_016086655.4 Lepeophtheirus salmonis | reverse complement strand
GCAATCTTTCAATTTTTGATGTTGGTTTATACTTTATTTTGAGAAAGTTTTTGTATTGTACGTAAGTATTCAACCTAGTAAACTAATGAATTTTCATTAATACTATTAGAATCTTATTTCGTAGATCAAATAATGTTGATGATACATGTCTTAAAGCACTATTTGCATACGTTTTTCTGATCCTGCCAGATAGGCTATCCAGTTGATCGGTTTGTTCATTCTTTACTTTAGTTGCCCGGATTCAATTTACTATTATGATGATGTCATACTTGACATCAGAACAAACCAGAGCTTGTAACATAAATTCTCTGTGAGCAACCCCAGCAGATATTTTCACTGTGTGCATCAAGAGCTCGCACGTTGATTTTTTCTGAGACTTAAGACAATTAAGTTGAAATATGACGTGTCATTCTATCCAACAGTGCCTGGGCATTGAACCATTATGGATAATACACATTAATTATAAACTATGAGTCTAGGATTTTTAGATTTCTTGCCTTAATACCTAAAGAGCTCGTCGTCACTGACTCCCCCCTCTCCAGAGGCCGTATCAAGGGTGTGATTGTATTAAGCAAGGCTCAAAACACATGACTTTAAATGATTGTGATAACCAAGACACGACTCTACAGCCTGATATTATAGTGGGTTTTTTGTCGTTAAAACGAAAGAAAGTGCAGATTTAATCTTCGAGTCCATTATACTATGGAACAGTAGACTCACTTTTTTAGACCAAGTTAAAATTGTTATGTTGTGTAACTATGGCGCCGTTCTTATATAATTTATTCCCAAAAACTAGATCCCGATTAAAACTACAGGCCATTGAAGTGCTTAGGTCTAAAAAAAAAAGAAAAAATAGTGTCATAATCCCCGAAAGAGAACTACATGTATGTAGGATATATGACTCAATATTTTAAAATTT
>NW_027291641.1:0-434 GCF_016086655.4 Lepeophtheirus salmonis | reverse complement strand
TGTCCAACCATATATGGAAGTAAAAATTGACAATGAAATCAGTATAACGGGCAAATTTTGTGTATTATTTATTCATCTGTTATTTGTAAGATAATGATTTTTTTAATGATAAGCATAAAATTGATCATTCTACAAATCATCAACGACACTTCCAGACATTTCTAGCACACCTGAAAACAAGTTTGCTCCATTTTTAATACTATTGAAATCTGTCATTATGTGACATAGCGGTAATTTATTGGTATAAAGTTCACACGCTATTTGAACAAGTTTATTGATCAAAAGTTTCTCTATTAGTTGCACTCTGAGCATGTTCTAATATTTTTGCTTTCTAACCTTAAGCAAGAAGATAGATAATTTGGGATATCCAAATCCTGTAACTTAATTCAAATCGAGAATTTTAAAGATACAACATCAAAATTTCATTTTCTTCG
>NW_027291640.1:0-610 GCF_016086655.4 Lepeophtheirus salmonis | reverse complement strand
AATATTTAGAATATATTGATGTTTTGCAATAAAAATGAAATGTTCATTTTTAAAAAATAACAAATTTATATCTTAATTTGTATCTTATCTTGAAAAAAATACAGAGTGGAGAGTGGTCAATTAAAACCTGAACACTTTGAATTTTAAATTTCAACAAGATTTAATTTATTAATTAACAGTATAATTTCAGCAAAATTAATACTATAGATAGATGTGTGTCTGAGCTCTCTTCATCATTAATGTAGCAGCAGAAGCCTGGCACCCCCTTGTGGATGTAGTCCTCTATCATGGCCTCCCAGTGCCAGCTGACAGTGGCTTTTAGGGCCTTGGTGTTTGGATGACGGACACTGCAGGTCTTTCCCTCGATAGCCGCTAAAAAGGGTAGTCGAGGGTGTTGGCATCAAAGCTGTAGGGGCCAAAAGTGTCAAAAAAGAGTTGAAAAGAACTCAAAAGTGTCTTGCAACACAGGAGATGGGTTTGTTTCATTATAGGTGCCAAAAGTGTCCTCTTCAACATCACAAGGCTCTTTCCACCCACTTTTTTGATAGCTCTCTTAACAGTCTCGTGTAAAACCCCGAGGTATTTTTCATTGGCCCTCATGAACTTGAGA
>NW_027291639.1:0-2177 GCF_016086655.4 Lepeophtheirus salmonis | reverse complement strand
ACACGAATACATTACAAATAACAATCTGAATTTAATAAAACCACTCCATTAATTCAGACATATCGAAGTCAACGTCAAAAAAAATATACAAGCACTTATGTTACTTGTCTGAGGAACTTGTTGGATTAGCTGTATTTGACAGTGCATTAAATTCAGAATCAGAAAAACGTATAGTAAATGCCTTGCAAAATTTGAGTAATGAAACTCAAGAAAGGACGTTCTTTACTCTCAATGATTTAAAATAAAGATATTTAAAAGATTTTGTTTAAAAAAATCAAAGAATCTGTTTCAAAGTCTGCATCTACAATAGACATTTCTTGATGGTACAATCTGACTTATGGAATGATCGAGATATCTACCGGCAAGCTCTTGATACTATCATTCTTTTAAAAGTTGTTAATGATCTTACTGAGCGTAGAGTTGGTATCATTAAAGAATATAATGGTATCTGATAAATTTTATTTCTAATTCCTCCTCCAAGAGGTCGAAAATCATCGAAGCTTATATTTCCTTGATTTAAGGAAAACGATTCTTTTAAAATTTTAATTGAAATACGTATGTGCGTTAGAAATTACTAGAACTTTATGACGTTATAGTCAAAATTTAGATTAATATTCAATTAAGAAAATATATGAAAGTTTTATCATACAAAAAAGATTTATTTTCTTTACGTTGTGATAGATCTTATGCTTATCCCATAATAAAATTGATCCAAGAAGAGAATTTTCAAATAAAACAGATCGACAATAGTTCTTAATTACGACTACTACAAAAGTATTGAATATATAAGAGGAATTTAAATTATAAAGGTTTTTATCGAAAAAAGGTCAGTAAAAGGCCAAAAAAGGTCAAGTTTATAAAAAATTAACCTGCTTTGCTTACTTTGAGTAAAATAAATTGCAAATATGGATATAATTTATTTTAAGAGCGGACAGATAGACATACGTATAGCAAAAAATGCACGCTATGGGAATCTTTGCTCTTTTTGATCAATTAGAAACAAAAGTTAGCAGACAAACGAAGAAATATTTTCGATTGCAAGTTTATTCAGATAAATTTCTTGTGCTATATATAAGATTTGTTGTAACACAAAGTGCTTAGATGACATTCATGTCAAAATATTTTTTTTATTTTTTGCAACCCTTGGAGCATAACATTTATCGAATGAAATAAATAAGTTCCTTCCTAATCTACATATATTAAAAAAAATTGTCAGTCTCTTGTTTATTTATATTTTTTTGACTGGTTCAGAAGACACATTCTTATCAAGGATGTGTAGCTGAAAATAAAAAAGAAAAGGGGATTGCATAAATAAAACAAAAAAATAATATGGAACGACGTAGCCCAATGGACAAAAAGCTCAGGATAAATTATTCTATCGAATTAATGCGCATAGATTGCATATTCAGCCAAAATTTCATCTGGTAGATAGCCAAATAAGTCAACCATACCAACTGCACACGAGATTGCAATCATTTTGATGAACATTATTGTATATATACAAATATAAATATAAATATGACAAAGGCTATTTATAAATAAGATAATGACAATATATTGATATGTTCTGAAATTTAAAAAACACACTTCACGATGGGGAAATGTTAAATTAACGTAACTGTGGCTCGCAGGCTCTCAGAATGGAATGCATTGCAATTGAGGAGGGCACCCTGGATTAGTAAAGTCATCAAGGAAGTCCGTAGGCTTAATTTTTTTTATAAGTAGTAGTTTTTATGAAGAAATAGACAAAAGGGGAGAACAGATGAAAAAACACTAGAAAAAATACGAAAAAAATATCAATTATGTAATTATCTATTAAGGCAGGAAGTACTTTTGTTCTGGAGTATGAATTATAATTGTTAGAGATAAAAGTAATGTCAATAAATTGTGATTTAATTTTGACACGCCTAAAGCATCCGTTTTCTATTCTCTACCTATGATTTATGACAAAATATTTTTTTTTATTCATGGTTCTTTTATATATATATGTACTAAGCAATAACGTAAATAAACATACATAATTAAAAAAATAGCCAAAATTTATTCATATAAATAATAAAATGGCCAATATATATTATATAAACTATGAGAGATCAACAAGAAATTGTATTCCTGTTCTTTTGGAAACGGAGCATAACTATAAAATAACTTTTTACTTTGTTTATTTACTGGGCCGT
>NW_027291638.1:0-898 GCF_016086655.4 Lepeophtheirus salmonis | reverse complement strand
TTAAAATTTTAGATTCAAAATTACTTAATTTCATTAATTTCTCATTTTTTCTATTTTATTTTCCTTTTTGGTAACAAAAAATGATTTTTTATAAATTTTATAATTAAAAAATTTTTACTACATAAAATTTTTTCAAGAAAAACACTAAAATTGAAAATAAACACATAATTTAAAGATTTATATAATTCAGAAATCGAAAATATGACTCTTTTTTTTAAATTAAATTTTTTATTTAGTAATAAACGGTTAAGTTGATAAAATTGACTAAAAGCGAATAAAATTATATTAAAGATTACTCAACTAAAAGTTTAATCCTTGATTTGGGTAAATTTAAAAGATTTAATCAAATATTCTTTATTACATAATATAAAACTATATATAATTGATAATGAAAGTGAAATAATTATTGATACTTTTAGCAACAAAAATATAACAAAATTATTTAATAGTGATGATTTTATGAATATTGAAAAATATGCAGATTTATTAAATAGAAATACATATGTTTATGATTAATATTTTGAAGTTAGTATTATGGAAAATCAAACAAAAAAATTTCTTTTAAAAATAAAAAATAACAAATTTTTGATTCTAGAATTTTATAAATCTTTAAATATGGTGTTTATTTTCAATTTTAGTGTTTTTTTTTTGAAAGATTTTTATATAGTTAAAAAAATTTTAATTATAAAATTTATATTTAAATTTATAAAATACCAATCTTTTATTCTAAAAAAGGAAAAAAATATTTAAAATGAGAAATTAACGGAATTGAGTAATTCTAAAATTTTAATAAAATATAGTTATTTATCAAGTAAATATGCTATTAATATATTTTTTTTATTGGATTTAGATTCTATAACAAGAAAGAATTTATAAAGCAAAATATTTTATTAATGAC
>NW_027291637.1:0-2059 GCF_016086655.4 Lepeophtheirus salmonis | reverse complement strand
TTAAATTTTCTGAAATTTATTTCTCAAAATTTAAAGTTATTCACAAGAAATTAAATTTTTTGGAAAAAAACTTAAAAATGAGATTAAATTTTAAATATTAAATTTTCTAAGACAAATTAGTGAACACATAGACAGTAATTTCCCGGTTTTTGATCCTCAATTACACTCTGACTCAATGAGCTGCATATGGCTTAACTTCCCAAAAAATCCTCAATTACGGAGTTATTGTGCCAAGTATGACGCTACTTTTGTTATTTTTAAAACAATGCATCAAAAATAGTTTTATGAAAAGTGTTACAGGGAATCCTCTCCATAAAGTGTACGAAAAAAAAAAAAAATCTTTGTTAAATCTGAGGCTTTTCAGCTCATGTGCTATGCACACACAGTAGTGATTACTTTATCCTTCAATGTTTTTTCTTTACAAATTATGTAATATGGTAGCAGCTTTGTAAAAAAACAACACATTGTTTCGATTGTCAACTAGAAAAAATCTCGATTGCGTTCCAGTTCATATTTTATGCACCTCCATCTATTAGTGTAAGTCTTTGTAGAACATATTGAATTGAATTGGTGATCAGCTTTGTAGCAATTTTGGTCTATATCCTTGCTAGATACAGAGTGGGATTTTTGTTTATTTCCTTCCTCATATAACCTCCTCGCAAAGAATCTAGCAATACGTCATAATAGCTAAATTTCTCTTCTCCTAAACCTTTTCAAATTGTCTGGATTACTACTAAGTGACGAGTTTCGGTCTGAAAATCTTTAACCGGTTATGAGACTGTTATGACTTTAAGTGGACCTTTATTCGGTCCTTAAAAGAAGTTCGATCTGGATCAGTCCCCCCAGGAAATGCTGTCTACTTTGGTACGACATAACAAAAGTCTGTATGGATTTTTCTCATTTAAAAGTACATCTAAAACGATTCCATAGATGAATGAGAGTGTGTGTTTTGAAATTGTGAGCATCAGCACAAGATCTACTCTAGTAATACACATTTTATTATTTTCAATCTGGAAGGACCTTGTTGCAAAATCACAAAGGAGGACAACTTGACATCTTATCCCTAAATAGAGCAAGCTGAGACGGTTGGAAGGATCAAAATTCTACATTATCTCAAGGCCAACAAAAATTGAGCCTAAGCTTTTCAAATTTTCTTATGAACATTTTCATCATTGATGCCATTGTGAATAAGCAGAACAGCCGCTCCATCACAGCCGAACATCCTGACAATATCTCAGCTTCAGTGAAACATGTCTTCAGAACAAAAAAAATCCAGCAGAAACCATGGTTTTGGGAGTTGTGGCGTCTGTCCTTCCATTTTTGTGGAGTGGAAGGTGCGGCCCAATGCAAATGCTTATATATAACTTCTGGATAAGAAAGTGCTACCTTGGGCAAAGAAAAGTTCGTGGACAACTTTTTTATTCACTCAAGAAGAACCTTCGTGTTATTGCACAAATAAGGCGCTCCTGTGAGACAAATTTCAGTACTTTTGGGACCTCAACATGTGGCCATACTACTCTCCAGACGAGAACCCCACGGATTACTCCATGTAGACACTTCTGGAAGAGATGATGTGTGCCACTCCTTACAGGAGTGTCCAGTCTCTAGCGCACTCCATCAAGAAGGAGTGGACCAAGCTCGAGTCTGACTAAATCCTCAAGGTCTGCCATTGATTTTGGCCTCGTATTGAATGAATTATTAGAGCTGAGGGATTACACATTTTACAAAAGTTGTGCAGAGCACTATTTTCAAATGATTTTGTTATATAAATGTCCCCACAAAATCTCTCGTTTAAATTTTACTCTTAAAAAACGGGAAAAAGTTAAATGTGTACCTCTAGATAAGATTAACTCAGTATATACGTAGTTAAACATCTTGCATAAATCATACTTGTACAGCTCAAAAATCAAGCTAGGTCTAGGAGAAAATCAGTCCACTATTTGAAAACAATTACATTTTAGACGCAGTTGAAATATTGGTCCAAATCGATCTAGACAAATCAATAAAGACTGAAAAAAAAAAAAAAAATCGATCTTGGTTTGAGTTTAACTAATAGATA
>NW_027291636.1:0-1048 GCF_016086655.4 Lepeophtheirus salmonis | reverse complement strand
TATACAATCAAATACATGAAAGCTCAGACTCAAAAAATACTTCCATTTTTCCACTGGCTATATGTATTACTTTTTAAGGTATATTTTATGAGGAATAAAAGTATAGTGGTGGAAAACATTCCAGGACTTGAACCTAGTCTATTATGAATTAAGAAATTGAAATATAATATACTAGTTAGGTTGCGTTAATATAGATTACAGTAATATTCCGGGAGAAAAAATGAATTAAATTTTGTTAATTGATATCAAGATAAAGGAATAATATCCAAATTAAGTAATAAATAATTCATTTTTTAAATAAAGAAATGTTTTTATCAATTTACTTTAATTTCCATCTTTATGGTTTTTTCATGTCGAAATAGGGCACTGAATCGTAGTTATAACCCTAACAAAATTATTTAAAGAAAAGCTTTAAAGGCCAACCTGGATCAGTTAAAAATTTTAATGGGCATTTCTTGTTTTACGGGATACTTCATAATAATAATTAATGTGAGTTTCAGCCTATGCCTCCATTTTGTTTTATAATGTAATATGTATAGTAAAAAAAAAAGACCTGAACAAGAATTGTCTTGTAGAGCTCAAGACTTTATTCCTACCCTATTTTCTCATTTACACCTCAATGCCACCTCATCTAGACAAGGAGACATAATGGAAATATGATTCTAATTAAGTTCATGGTAATACAGCACAATAGTAACATCATACATTATACTCAAAAGAAATGGAAATTCCATGCCAATATTTTCATTCAAATCACCCAAATTCCAAATAACTACTACTTTTTTACAGGAAATTCAGGATCGAACAACGCCACTGAGACTCTTATCACGACAGACATTCCTTTAAGTGAAGTTTGCCGTACTGCCTCTTCACTAATTCAACTTTCCATAATATAATGTGATGCAGAAATTTGTGATTGGTAAACAGTGCTAACTTTGTCAGCTATTTTCAGTTTCGTCTCGTCTTCGACAATTATTAGTCTTACTCATCATTTGGTCAGCTTTAGTCTTCGTCATAGTTTTGTCTGCGTCATAATATTGTCTTCGTC
>NW_027291635.1:0-673 GCF_016086655.4 Lepeophtheirus salmonis | reverse complement strand
GCAGTAAATATATAACAAATATGTTTCAATGCATTGATCTATTCTTACACCTAAAGGATAAGTTAACTTGTCTCTACCATGTCCCATGGACCTTTTCAGTACTTTTTAATATGATTTTGTTGCTTGAATAATAAATAAATGAGCTAAACTAGATTTGCTATGATTATTCTAAATAATTTTCCTCTTTCATGTTTTATCTTGCTCTATGACTCGAAACTATTAATAAAACAATAGCATGCTATAATCCTGAGTTGCTCTTTGATAGCCTTAGAAACCCAAATTTCATATGTACTACTTGCTTTTAGTTCCTCTTTTAACCAAATTCTTCATATGAAGTTATCATGGATACTTAGTTTTTCACGGATTTACTTCAATACTTTAGTGGGTATTATCGCTTATGCATTCTTTGGTTCTATTACTATGTCAAAGGAAAATTTTATGAATATATATAATTAACCTTAAATGATGAAATATTATAAAGAATGATTGAAAGAAGTCTGTTAATATTATGTTCATATTTCCAGATATTACAATCTCAAAAATATTTATATCGGAAAATTGAAAATGGAAAATGCTTGAACTTTTATCAATAAAGATACATTGACATTTAATATCTTGTTAACATTTTTTGTTCAAGTATTCAACTCTAGGGTACTAGCTCGGCCGATCAGAT
>NW_027291634.1:0-694 GCF_016086655.4 Lepeophtheirus salmonis | reverse complement strand
ATCGATTGTACCCTCCATACCACCCCAAATTAAAGATTCCTTGTTTTTTTACAAGAAAATCGAATATTTGATTTTGATATTAAAAGAAATGTTATAACTGCTTGTTTTGTCATGCACTTGAAAATTTGACCATTATATAAAACGATCAAATTGATACTATTCATCACAATCAACGATAAGAATTTATACACATATATTAGATTTAAAATATTATAATTAGTAAACATATTCTTTTGGATTTTTTTTTTTTTGTTGTAGATATAATTTTTATAGTTTAGGAAAATATTGAATAACAAAATGTAGACGCTAAGAAAAATAAGTACTATACTACGGCATTCTGGAACAGAAACAAAGACACTTAACCTTTGACTAATGGGAGTAGTTAACAAAAATCTTATATTTTTACTACATACTTAGATATTTGAAAGAATATAATTGGAATAAGTGTAAATTGTAGTAAATGAATCAATTATTACCAAATATATTATATGGTTAAACAATTAAGACAAAATAAATGAAAAAAATTAAATCAATTTACACTACACCATTATTTACAATTGATAAATAAAAAAATATTTTAATTGTTAATATCATATTAATGTGTTTTATAGTTCTCAAGAATATAATCTATTATTTATTATCAATGAATACTGAAAATAAACTTTCTTATATACAGTTTTGTTACATCGTAAGC
>NW_027291633.1:0-264 GCF_016086655.4 Lepeophtheirus salmonis | reverse complement strand
GGAATAGTTATAACTAAGCAACGAGGAAAGTACCATTCATTAGCCTTATAATTATATCTTTTTGTATTTATCAAAAGAAGAAAGTATTATATAGTCATGACGTATCAATATGGGGACCTCGTCCATGAAAGTCTACATGTATTAGTGATTATGTTATATTTTTATTATATACCAATATACTTCATTAACTTATCAGTTATTATAATCATAGATTTTACTGTGCTCGCTTCGACCCGTCACTTGTGTTTCCCTTCCTGTGCCTTA
>NW_027291632.1:0-759 GCF_016086655.4 Lepeophtheirus salmonis | reverse complement strand
GGGTATAAACATACAAGGCTCTTTATGACTTTAATTTTGTATTATAAATTTTTGTATATTTTTAGCATTTAATTTTTAAATAAGGAATTTAAGAAATTAACCAACCAACCTAAAAAAAGTGAATAATTTCCCTACGTTAGCTAAAATATTTTCCATAACGGAATTAGTGAACTGGGTAAAAATAAAAGCCAAAATTGAAAAGTAATTTATACAGAAATGTTTTAGAAAGGATATAATGTTTGTTCATACTCTTATTTCAACTATCATTGTCTCTAGATATATTTTTAGCCTGTGTATTGCTTTTATACATTTGTTGAACAGTTTTTATAGCATTATGTTTATTACACTTCATTTTTCTAAAGACAATCTACTATAAGTATATATCTGTTTATGGGATTCTAGTTAAAGATGTACTTATTTTGCTTTCCAACTCTTATTATGTATTTATACTTTTGTAATTTTAGATGCTTTAAAATTTGAAATATAGATACGCCTACTGGCCAAGAAAAAAAAATATAGGAAAGTTTGACTGATTATGATGGAGTTAAGATATTTGCCAAGTTGGAGCACTTTAAACACCTTTACACTTTCGAACATAACCAACATATTACCTTCAAACTCTCAGATAAAGTTTTGAATCCAAAACCAACTGAAAGATCAAACTGTTTTGTTAGCTGATTAATTTTTCCATGATTCATTAATAAATTGTTTAAAATTATATTCAGAAGAACATAAAGAATGATCAAATACAGTCGAGCT
>NW_027291631.1:0-3188 GCF_016086655.4 Lepeophtheirus salmonis | reverse complement strand
AAATTTACTCTCCACAACTGGGCCGGAGCTTTTTTAGCTATTAAGTGTGTTTTTCTCAGAAAAACTACAAGCCGTTGTAAATCTTGTACCCTCTCCCACAAGAACATGAAAACAAAGTCAAGTCGGCCTGCGCTCTCTCTTCTACATTGTAGAAGAACAAAGACACTAAAATCGTATTTATACAACCAGGCCACAATCATACCTAACCAAACAGCCTGTCTCTGATTTAGACCGCCGCCTTTTTGCCCTCAAGATCCCAAAATGTGGTTTGATATACTGGAGATTGGTTTCCGAGCAAGCAGAAGTACCAAAAGTGTCAGCAGATACGTCCAAGCTATTGGACTACTACCCGTCGACATCCTTATCAACGTTTCTGATATAATTGCGGAAGTAGGGAATCTGACAAGCCTTATGAAAAACTTGATGATTCAATCCAAATACGGTCAATCACCCAACGTATTTGGATTGAATATATTAGTTATGTTAATTTAAAGATATATAGAACATCCCATGGCACAATCGGTAGGATCTTAGAATCCAAAATAAAAAGAAGAGTAATCTGGGATGATCAAGTTTCGGAAACTCAGGAGCGCGCAGGCCGACTTGACGTTGTTTTCATGTACGGTGGAAGAGGGTACAAGATGACGGCGTCCAGAAGAAGGCTAGTGTAGTGACAGTTTGCGAGTGAACGAACAGTGTGGATGTGGACGGTAACACAGTGATATAACGCCAGTTGAATCAGCCTGTGTGTCTATACATCTGACTATGCCAGAAAATGACTCTCTAATCACACCCTAACGCAGGTCAATACTTCTATTTTGCAGCACAAAAAGTCACCTGTATAACCACAGGACAGTGAATAACTACCCAGTTGTTATAACTGGGGCCGGAGTTTTTTTAGTTATTAAGTGTGTTTCTCTCAGAAAAACTACAAGCCGTTGTAAATAACTGAGCCTGAGCCTCTCGGGTAAGTTTTTCGTTGGGGTCACCAATGTAGATTAAAGTAATTTTAAATGAAAAATAAACTCAATTTAGTGGTCTATCACTAAGAGTAGTGAAAGTAAGTTATTTATTCTTTTTGAACATGACAAATTTAAATAAAAAAATACACGGCTTATACCGTTACATACAGAAAAAATTAAAAGACAACATATTATATGATTACAAATAAATATACACGCCTAATTACTATTAATAAACGGTAATAACTAATTATATTAATATTTGCATCAAATATCCATTAGAACGACATCTGGAGGGATAATATTTGATTAGAACCTTTTTTTCATCTCTCAATGTAAGGTACTCCTCCCATGTTTAAAATCTATTTCTTTTTTTCTTTCCAAATCAACTTGCTCATTTCCTTCACTTCATATCTCTGCTACACATTCAGGTCGGGTTGTAGCTGAAAATATAGACACATTATTTAGGACTAAGTTTATCCTCTCACACGGCAATAATGAAATCCGGCTGGGTCTGACATTTACAGACCAACCAGACCCTAGTTTTATGTGTGCAACTTGGCCCAACAATAATGTTGAAAAAAATGAGGCCGGGCCAAAAGTTTGGTAGGTTTGGAATCAGCTTTTTTTTCTCTTTGCACCTATTATGGCACCTCTGAATGAACGTCACACTTAGCATATGCCAATATTGTTAATGTCACGTTAAAGCTTCCCAGTAAATAAGGTAACTAAGAAAAAATATGTCGTTTCTAAGTCTTCAAAAGACAACAATATATCCTTTTCGAAGTTATTCCCTTGTTATTATAAGGTTGGGATGTTTGAGTTTCAACTTTACACTTAAGAAAAAGATGACTTTTGGGTAAAATTGTAAATAATACACAAAATTGGTTCTTTGATGTAAAAACAATTTTTGGAGGATCTATATTTTCTAATACTACACTCAGTTGTTAATTTGTTTTTGAGGATATTTATGTTATATAAATTACACGGTACTAGATATTTTGCCTTAAACTATTTTTCCAGAAGACATTTATCATTAGGACTTTTTTTCGTAAAAGTCTCAAGGACATTTCGCCTTAATAAATAAATAAATAAGATTCATACGTAGTTCTTGTTATTTGTGGTTAAAGGATGACGATTTTTCAACCTTTAACTACATTTTCTCAGGATTGCATGATCGATTGTAACATAAATATAAGCACATATTTGAAATCAAAATAAAATTCTGCAGAAGAATAAATTAACTCCTTTGTGAATTATTGTTGTTTCCTTTTTTTTTATACAAAAGTTGACCAAGATTTATTTAAAAGGGTAAAAATATTCAAAAAATAAAAATTGAAAATTCTTGAAAACCAGATTTGATAAGAAAAAAACTTATCAAGGGTCAAGATGGTCTCCTACCAGTGTTTATTCTTCATATTTTCAAAAATAAATCCAATAATTAAATTTTTTGAAAAATGAATTTTTAAATATTAAATTTTTTTGAAAAATGAACTTGCTCACGTAGGACTAGAGGTGCAGGTCGCCCCCCGTATGTAAAGTGAGCTTGCACTCTTGCTAAGGTGGTTTCAAACGTTTAAATGTCTCATATGTGAAACGGAGTCTTCAAATGACAAAGAACACCCTTCACATATAAGCTTTCCAAATTTAGCTTAACTTCTTAATCTTGTTATAAAATCGTCAATGAGTTCCGCAATTGCTTGTATAATTTCAGACAGCCTAAAACATTTGAACAATATTCGCACTTTGAAATTCATCTTCCTCAGGCTACCGATAAACGAGAGACATGTTTTTCAAAAATACAAGTTCATTCACAGAAAGTTAAATAGTCTTGAACCATTGTTGCACTTCCACTCCAGCATAATGGAGTAATAAGGCTTTCTTTTTCTCAGCTGGCATTTCCCCATAGATTGAGGCGTAGATATTGAATTCGTCCATCCAGAACAGCCATCGGTGGCCTATACAAGCACCACTCATGTTGGCTTACCCCTAAGTGTCCTGTAGTCGTTGGGGATCCTTGGGTTATGACAACTTTTAAGCTTAATACATTTTGTTATGCGTTTTGACATCCCTTCATACAGATTATTCAAAGTATCTGGAGAAATTTTTTCCGAAGCTTTTGTCAGTTTTTTTTTTTAAATTCATCCTTTGAAGTTGCTAGCACATTTTCATGGAGTTCCCTCGGGACCAAAGCTCACAAATTTTGAATGGGAGACAAACCAGGAC
>NW_027291630.1:0-1011 GCF_016086655.4 Lepeophtheirus salmonis | reverse complement strand
CTTCACTCAGCCAATATAAAACCTACATGTTCCCACCCTTCAAACTCTGACATAAAAGTCCTTGTTTTACTTGACATCTGCCATATGCTGAAGCTTGTAAAGAAATCTTTTGCATCAATTGGGGAGCTCCGAAATCATAATATAGAGGATATCCGTTGGAGTTTTATAGAATAATTGTACTTAATACAAGAAAAAGAAGGTCTAAGAGCAGGGACGAAGCTAATGACCTCATGAAAAAAATCACTAAATGTCATGCAAGGATAAAATTATATCATTTGGGAAAACAAAAAAGTGAGAAGATTCAAGGGACCCGAGTTCGAAGTATTCTCACAATCTTGTCCAATTCAAAAATCAATAATTTGTAAGATTGTCATTAATATTTTGAAAGACTAAATTATATTTCAATTTAATAAATTAATTATTATAGTAAAATACTTCTTCGAGTTATTTTTATTACTTTTCTATGAAATATAAGGACAAATACTTGCCAATTTATACAACATAAATTTACATACTTATTAAATAATTAGGTTTGAGTCAATTCCACGGTACTTTTAATGTTTTATTGCTCATGAGGATTTGATGTAGTCTAAGCTGCACGGATCGTTCCAAGAGAATGAAAAAATTAATGGCATTCTCATTCAATCAATAAAGTTAATCCTTAGTCTTGGAAGATTGAGTGAAAATTACCGTCCTGGATGTGCAATTGAACGCTACACAAGTAGGTATTTTGAACCTAAAAATTGTGGATATAATTAGTGCAACAGGGAGTTACTGGAATACATATATAATATGATAACATACCTATAACATACATTTCAATTAAAAAGAGGTGGCAAATTAATCCCAATTAACAATATTATTTGATTTTAAGAGTTAATTTGTTATGAAAAAGTACTATAGATTTGTGTGTTTCGGGTGCAATCTTTTTTTTCTTCGACAGCTCACCGATTTCAAAATATTCGTTTGCTATTGAAGAGAATCAGTTCTCTATATTTTTTATATCTCTAT
>NW_027291629.1:0-2246 GCF_016086655.4 Lepeophtheirus salmonis | reverse complement strand
ATCATATATATATATATATTAGAATTACCTTCAATCAGAAGTAAGGATTGTGTCATCCATCACTCATCACTAATTAGTAATTAGTCGAATAGCAACAATAAATATTAACATGTTGATGCTTAGCAGTAAGCACTTCTTAATTTCTATTCTTGATGGGACATGAGATCTGTTCTGTTTACTTCGTGTACGTAGTATGTCATGTCTATATTGAGCCTTCAAATATATTCTCATATTATGCCGGAGGAGTCCGACTCCTCAAGCAACGTAATGTCCAATGGGGATTATCTCTTAGTGGCTCGAAGTAAGATGTTAAGAACTACTTATCACTGGTCCTAACCAACGTGTTGGAAAAGGGGAAGAAGCTCTTACTCTTGCAATGTGCTGAAACTGAAGTTTACTCTCACCTAACGGCTTAAGAGGAGAAGTGGAGTCCGAAGTGAGATGATGAAAAGTTATTTGATCGAGGGGGAGATCCTATTCTAGAGGTTAGAAACTGGCGAGGAAGAGTATTTCGATAACTATTTGGCAGAACTATGGATGCAAGCTGAGGATTTCGAAGACCAGGCCCTACTTAATATGAAAATAGTGGGTGGGGCGTGCTGTTTGTTCGGTATTACCCTCAGTCGAATGCCCTAGCGAATATTGTCTCATAACCAAGAATTTTAACTCATCAATTAAACAATATTATATATTTATGGTTTCTATTATTATCTGAATTTAGTTGATCTATTTAGTATTAAAATCAACTCCTATATTATATGGTATACTTCTTGTATTCCACCTCTAAGGGATTTTACGGGTCAAAGGTGAGACACCGTACTTCATTATTTATCTCAAGTCTGTAACTATCTATTCCTTCACTATGCTCTTTTAACATTCTGCAATCAACTATATTCAGTTTTTACATCTCAATAATGCACTTAGGTATATCATACTTAAACACAACAAAAATATTTTTTTTTGTGCTTGATATGTTCGAAAAATGGATACTAAGGAACTTTTTGAACTCATTTATGAATCATGGAGATTAAGCTTGTTCTCAGAAAAAAATGCAACAAAGCCGTGCTCTTTTATTGTAAATTCAACCTAAATTTCCCAAAATATACTTATTAATCTTTTTTTGTATAAAATTTAACTATTTCAAGAATTGCCAACGAAAAGACTTGGATTTTATATATGCTGTGGAATTGGATAAATTAAGAATGCCATTAATTAGTTATAGTCGAAGAAGACCTATATTATTGAATTACAATAAAATAAATTGTAAAGCCCTCATCGCCAGCCAACTAACTAACTATCAGCCTATTCGGGTGGATGAGTTGAGAGGTATCATCTAGGCAGCTTCATCCAGCTATGTCTCTCGCACAATGAAAATTCCTAAATCAAGTTGTGAGTCATGGCATTTTGCAGGGGAAGAAATCTGGCATCTTCCATCAACCTCACGGAATCATTGAAGTATTTTAAAAAGGGTTTTAAGAAATATTTATCGTAATCGTTAATTAGCATGTTTACTGTTGTTGTTTTTTTAAAGATTGATATTTAGAATATTAGTTTAAATTCTACCCCGGAGCATTAAGTATAAACTATAATGTTTATTTATGTACTTTTTACGCAATTCCTCCGGTTTATTTATATATGTTTGTTCTATATAATATATAAACCAAATAAAGAATGCTGAGAAAAAAAATGATTATATCATACAAATAGTCTTATTTTTTTAATTAAAAATATATAAATTAAGTTTTGGACATTATGAGCAATAATTAGTGTACAAATTCTTAATTTCTATTTTGATAGGACATAACAATGGCTCAATTAAATTGAAATGGACACGTTGCAACTCTGTGGACTTCACTCTACCTTTACAATTTATTTTGATGCAACGCCAAGTCTGGGGTTATCATGGATTTCCTATAAATTCTGTTTATGAATCCTTCAAAGTACAAATGCGTTGATCCCTCTGCTTTGTACAAACTCTATAGTACAGATTTTGACTTGATTTGCCTTCGGAAATGGATTACAAATAACTAATTCAAATATATCAATGGTTTACATCTTAGCATCAATTTATTATGAATGAACTAATATCTAGTGGATTATATAGAGAATAACTAAAAAACATTAAATATGTGAAAAATATTTAAAACTTTACTTTGACTTTAAATGATTTGTATTAGATATTCCCTTTTGCTCCTATGATGCATTATTTTGGTATGATGATTATTGGGGATGTGATAGCATTTATA
>NW_027291628.1:0-548 GCF_016086655.4 Lepeophtheirus salmonis | reverse complement strand
CAAGTTAGATATATAACTTCGTTAAAATCACCTACATTGAGTTTACCAAGTGAAAGAATGGGTTGGTTGAGCATCGGAGGCTGTGATTCACCCCACACCTCATCTATAACATTTATTTCTAAAACTTATTATTATTTCGAAACTTCTCAGCATGAAGCTCTATTTCCAGCCTTTGGTATAGTGAATTAGATATATGGAAGGAATCTACACCAATGCATGAGCCTGGATTAAGGATTTTTATAATAAATTCACTGATTTGACTTGCTTCCTTCCTTGTGAAAAGATCATAAGTCCATATTCAGCTCTTTCCTAGCCTAAAGATAAAATAAAATGAAACCCTCATAACAACGAACACATGAATTAATATATAATTTATCAACAAACTTGAAATATTTATCGTCCATCTGTCCACAAATGAACTAATTCTGGTTTGTATAAGATAAGGGCTGTTCTGTTCGAGCCTGTAAAGCCAGAGATCCATTCCCTTCGTTTATCTCTCTCAACTAAATATTCACTTTGATGAGCATCTCCATTTGGAACCAATAGTC
>NW_027291627.1:0-5169 GCF_016086655.4 Lepeophtheirus salmonis | reverse complement strand
CTATCAATATTTTTACTTTAACCCGATGACAATTATCAACATATAAATTTTTTATAAATATTTATTAATTATTTGTCTGTAAAAATTATAGCTGTTTTGGCGAGGCTTAATTTCATATTTAATGTTTCTTATTGTAAATAAGATAATTTGGTAGTTTTTCCTTTTGTATCGGTTATCATTCTACTCCTTAAGACGCGTACTCCTTTCTGGATAGATATTATTAATTGAAGGAAGTTTGTTTTTCAGCAAGAAAACCACCCAAATACACATCCAAGCCCTGCAAAAACTTTTGAAAAGAAAGAAGCCTCTCTTGTCTATTATGCAATGACCAACTCACCCTTGATTTGAAACCAATAAAGCTGTTTGTAGAATATCTAGACAGAAAAGTTTGTGAAAAGTACCCCACAAGTATGTGGAACATTTTGAAGAATGCTTGGAATGAAATCACCCTACCAATCTTGAAAACTAACAGCAAAAATGTAAAATTTTGTAAATCAGTTGTAGCGGCAAAAGGGAGGATTTTTTTGAAGAAGGTTGAATTTAAACAAAAACACTTTGATTTTTTACAAATATTGTCTTAACTTTGTGGCCGGAGACTTCAGACTTAATCCGTTTACATGACTCAGTGTTAGAATTAGAACTGTTTAACTTTAAAACAAGTAATCTACAATGCCAGTATTTCCAAAATATACTAATTTTCTATGAGTTTGAATTGATAAAGACCGAAAGAATAAAGTCAGTTTCAAAAGTAAATAACTAAACTCTCAACTCTGTAATAATTACCTGCTTTTTCTTTTTTAACAGTGTAAGGAAAATATATGTACATACAATCATTCATATCATTGATTAATTACACTGGGGAACACGAATTTTATGCAAAGGAGTGGATGCCAATAGTTATCGAAACTCCTCTCCGTTTTCTCACAGTCATCTGAATTCTGAAATATCAATCACTGTTAAAAGTCATTTTTAAAAGTAAAACTAATAAAACTCATATAAACGTATTTTTTATAATTATAATAGTATTTTTATTGATGTTGTTTCTTGTTTTTAACATTTTTAGGCTGAAAAACGATGAAAAACAACACTCTTATTTATACCTCATAGCTTATTCATCATCCCTTGTGATAAGAAGTATCATAATTTATATTATAGAAAAATATTCAATGTTTAATGTCAATTCAAAGCAGATCTAAATATCAAAATTTATCTCAGTAAAAATGATTCAATTATTTCAATGCATTGTTTTTAAATATTTTCTGGTAATAACTTCATATTGTTGTAGTACCTACATAATTGTAATTAATATATCTTTATTTCATATGAAACATCCATATCCTTTATCATAATCTAAAAGTGTCGAGATCCCGTCATGGTTTGAACCCTTGAATAAATTTTGTATTTGAATATTACCTATAAATATTTTATCCAATGACAATGAATCAATAATTTATCACGATTTTTGCTAAGAGATCTCTAAGCTTCTATGAGTTATATTGGTTTAATTTGAAGATATTTTTTACAGTGGTTAGAGTCAATATGCATAATGCAATGTTTTGTAAACTATTTTTTTTTTTTTTTAATGATTAGGTCTTTTTGTTAGTATTTCATATATATTTATCAATACTGTAAGACTCAGTACAAAAGGGACAGTTGCAACAAGTGTTGCAACTGTCCCTCGTGTGTTTATTCTTTTAAATTATTATTAGAGTTGATATCTTTGTAACGAAAAAAAAGAGTCCGAGGAGAAGGAAGAGAGATAAATATGGTAGAATTGAATTTAGAACCTTGTTAATCTTTGCTGCCTGTTGTATCATTTTGGCGGGAGAAAATGAATTACTGCTATAAAGAGGAGATCCTTCAACTCCTCTTAAAATAGCATTAATTACAGTGAAAATATCCTAATTATATTTAAATTCATATGTATTTATTTTAAATTACTATACATCAAGGATGGGCGAGAATGCTTACTTCAGAAGGAGAAGTTAACACCACGATGAGCTTTTTAGAATAAACAAAACAAAAAAAAAAGCACGCAATAACTGTTTTTCCTATTCAAATTTTTAAAGGTAGTATTTTCATTACAAATTAATCAACCTAATTATATAAACAGAATGCAGTAACATAACATTGGAATTTGTTTAAAAAAATAAATCCAATAATTAACATTTCTTCAGGAAAAATTTGAACAATTAAATTTTTCTAAAATTTTTTTTAAAAAGTCCGTTTCCTTAAAAAAATTCAAAAATGAAAATGGAAATATTAACCAAAAGACAAATTTTTGAAAAAATTTCAAAATTAAATTTTTGGAAAAAAAAATATTTAGTGTTTTTGGGTTACAAATTTCAAAAATCCATTACAATTAACAGGAAATAAAATTTTAGGAAAACAAAAAAAAAATTTGATTACATTTTCTAGTAATAAACAAAAACTCCTTATTTTTGGGGGGGAATTC
Source organism: Lepeophtheirus salmonis (assembly GCF_016086655.4). NCBI lineage: Eukaryota > Metazoa > Arthropoda > Copepoda > Siphonostomatoida > Caligidae > Lepeophtheirus > Lepeophtheirus salmonis. The sequence continues at coordinate 2,714 of NW_027291627.1, read as the reverse complement.
CCTGCCATACATCCCACCCTTCTGGACGCCCTGATCTATAGCTATAAAATAAGATATATTGGCAATTAAACTATGCATCTTTTTGCTATAAAAAATATCCCCTTCTCAATCAAAAGTTATATAAAGTGAATGAAAAAAATGAAAAAAAAATCCCTCGGTATTAAAATACCGAAGTTACATTTATCCAGTGTATGGACAATGGGGCATCTCACTTATCTGATATGATTTTGAAAAGCGTGTTAAACGTGATATAATAAATAAATATTTTTGATTTATAAAACTTCTTATATTGCCTTATATTGAAAAAGGAAGTTATGTTAGTATATTTATACTTTACATCAAATTTAAAGTGCACTGAGAGTGAATTTTGCCAATCTATAATACTGATCAGTGATCTGTAGTATAAATAGTATTTCATAATCTAATATGATACATTGAATATGAATACTACAGGGAACACTCATTTTGTATAAATGAATTCAAGCCAAAAAATAATTCTCTCATTGAGCGCAGAATCCAAAACTGATCTCAGTTTTCTCAGTTATCTGAACTCTGAAATATCTGCAATTATAATAACTCATGACTATTATCGTTCAGAGTTATTTTTGTAACTAAATTGTATTTTGTCATTAAAAGTAGGATTAATAAAACTTATGTAAAAGCGTTATTTATGATTAAAAGTTTTATATTGATTCTGTATATTGTTTTTGAACATGATATATTTCCATTTCTAGGCTAAAAAGGATAAAAAACGACACTCTTCTATAGACCCTTAAAACTATATCATAAGCATATTATAGAAAAATATTCGATGTATGATTAAAAAAAAATCTAATTATTTATTCGTCAAAAAATATTATTTGTTTCTTTATCTTAATTTCTTACACAAACTTGATTTTTTTAAGTTTGCAATCGTTCCCAGGGACGAGGACAGTTTTGACATTTGAAAACTTGCATTCATATACAATTTGCAAAAAATTACAATAGATTTTACTAATAGGAAATATTGGCTAGAATCTAATCAAAACCAGTGGCACAAACGAAAGTTTTTCAACTATCTACGGTCTCCCTTTCACGAACATAATTTTATGTGATATTATTATACAAAAATAATAATTATTTTGATAATAATCAATTAAAATAAGCTTGTACTGGGTGTTTGAAAAGTATTAGAATGTTATTAAAATGTAATAAATTTCGATGGTATTATGTTTTAAATATAATGCAAACGCATCTGCAGGATGATATTTAAAGGAAGAGCTTAGTTTTTTTAAAAAAAAAATCCCAAAATTAAAATATTTTGAGAAAAAAATTCCAAAATTAAATTTCATGTATTAAATTTTTGTAAAAAATCTAAAATACTCTGAAAAAATCCCAAAATTAAATTTTTTTAAATTTTTGTAAAAAAATCAATTTTTTTGGAGAAAAACCTGAAATTTCTCCCAAAAATTTTTGAAAATCATTTTGTTTTTGGAAAAAAGCCATTCACTGAAAATGATTCAATTAAATTTCTTTTATTAAAAAAATTCAAAAATTAAAATATTTTGGAAAAAGTTTCCAAAATAAAGCTTCAAATATTAAATTTTTGGAAAAAATTTCAAAAATCAATCACTACTCTAAAAACCAAATATGTTCACAAAAAATTTTGAAATGTAAAATTTTTTGAAGAAAAAAATCTATAGAATCCATGGCTATTCATTAAAAATTAATTTTTGGGAAAAAATTGAAAAATCTAATTTTTGGACAAAAATTTGAAAAAAAATTAAATAAAATTTGAAATATTAAATTAAAAAAAAAATTAAATGTTACATTCTCTAATAAAGAGAAAAATATCATGAGCTTTGGGTGGAGCTACGGATTCTGTGGCCAGCCCCAGTGGAAGCCTTTAACAGTTTCAGGCCTTTCGATATGATAGTTTTAGACGTTGAATCAGCTGTTTAGGTCGGGTTAAATATCTTGGTGTACGCGGGGCCAAAGAAAGGTGGGTTGCCGCTGTGAGTCTCACCAGTCCACACCAGCATCATCAATATGGCTTTGGTTCAGCAACCAAACAGTCTGGAGGGTCAGAGAAACGATTTGAGCTAGATAAGAACATTGAGATAAATATGAAAGTATTAGACTAAGCAACATTTAATTCCAGAAGCTTCTACCTGTATGAATTCCTTCGATGCAAATTCAAGAGAAAGAAATGACAAACTTAATAAGAAAAAAGTCAATTTCAAAAAAATTGTTTATGGTGAGGTCCTAATGCTTCAGAAACACCTTTACTTAATAACTAATAAGGTACAAAAACAAAAAAAAATTTCTCCAGCGCTGTAAACGCATCCTGAATTATCTTAAACCTCATGGAAACAGAGTCATTTTCTTCAGCGATAAAAACATTCAGTGTCAAGGCCTTCCACAAGGGATAGGCTGGAGGGGCTTTAAATTAAGGATTTTTCCTTTTTACTAGAAAATTTAATACTTGAATTTCTTTTTTCAAAAAATATAACCTTGTATTTCTATTAACCTTGACTATAGCGATTAGAAAAGGAAGAAAGATTGAAGCATATGCTCTTTCTTCTCTTTAGGTCGGTATTTAATAAATAATAATACTTTCATACGTAAATACGAAGAAAAAAAAAAAAACGTCTCCCTGTCAACTCAGTAAAGGGCAAAAACAACTGCTTTGGGAGTAGCTTTGGAGGGTTTGCAACTAGTTTGTCCGAGACTAG
>NW_027291626.1:0-700 GCF_016086655.4 Lepeophtheirus salmonis | reverse complement strand
TCTGTTGCTTTCATAGTGATTGTCTGTTTCTAGGAATTTAGCTTTGTCTTTCCCAGACTATGTTCTGAAGGCCACGATATCCACAACTTCAGAAATGAGTTAATCAAAATCTACACAGACAGTTGCTTCCTCTAATGTTGACAAATTAGTAATACTAAAGAGACCGTTAGTTGATTGCTCGACTACTTTTTTCTTCAATGAGACCAGAGTGGATACAATAAAGCTACTTCATATCAGTCATCCTTTGGTTCACTTCCTTAATTTTTTGTAACACATTCTTACTCTCAACTTTAACTTTCTGTGGGGTATGGGTACAAGGAGCAAGGTCAGGTTGGCCTGTCTCATCTGCATATGGTGTACTTGCCACATTCCCCCCTTGCAGTACAACCAATATCAGCTGAGCTATCAAATGTAGTGGTAGATACCTCTCAACATCGCCACCACCATACATTTATATTTTTTTAGTATAATTTTTTAGGTATAGTGTGTTTTCGAAAAACCAGAGTTAGCAGGTCTTCTCGGGCTTTGAGGGCATTTCTTGACCTCATTGACTGTAAGAGGATTAGGAAGCTCAAATTTGGTCTTACCTAAAATCTTAGTACAATTGTTATAAACCTTTGACGTGCCAGTGAATTTGGCGGCCCATCTTTCCAAATATACCTTTAGCATTTTTGTATTTTTAGTTGGGATGAAGACATGA
>NW_027291625.1:0-505 GCF_016086655.4 Lepeophtheirus salmonis | reverse complement strand
GTATCTTGCCTCAAAAACACAAAAAAAGAGCCCTTGATCTTTTGAACCACGAATCATTATCGGCTAAGGAAATTTTGTCCGCAGTGGAACGTCTCTTCGATCCTGAGTTTGTACCTGATCTCAAGGAAATATAAGGAAATTAGATAATTATCAAATGTGTTTACTCAGAGCCATAACTGATTGCAAACGGGAATAAGCTAGGAAATCCTTGACAAGCATTTCGATGGTATGAAACAATCATCTGCACTCTCTCAATCCTTAGAGCTGCATATTGCTTAAATATTTCTTTCTTTCTAAAAAATCTTAGCCTCAACTAAGGCTACGAGTATGATTCATTAACGTGTCATATGTCAGTGAGTCCTTTCGAAATAGACTCAGCATCCCAGATCCATGATTTCTTACTCCATAATGTAAATTTGTATCCTTATAAAACGTTCGTGTAATGCAAAGGTTCCCAAAATGGTTGACATCAACCTCAAAGAATCTGTAAATTTGAACGTGTATT
>NW_027291624.1:0-228 GCF_016086655.4 Lepeophtheirus salmonis | reverse complement strand
TGTGTTGTTTCAATCATCTTTGTCAATCAATTCGCGTCGTTAGGGAGTGAGTCGTAGAATATTTCTACCTCATTAGTTTTCCTTTGTTTACTATTTTCTATATAACATTTATTCATTTTTAGTTAACGAAATATTCAACGAATTTCTTTAAAAAAAGGATTCATGTCATTAAGCTTTGCTTTTTATTTATAAGAAATATCATATGATTTACATAGTTAGGAATGAATG
>NW_027291623.1:0-1156 GCF_016086655.4 Lepeophtheirus salmonis | reverse complement strand
TCCTATCGGTATGAAGAAATAAAATTAACCTATAATTAGCATGATAATCTTGACAATTTAAAGATTTTTTTTTTTTTTTTTTTTTAACAAACAGACGGTAAGAACAATTTTAAATTATAATTTAAAGAAAATAAAATACGACCACCACCTTATTGTAGGACATTAATCCCCTACATTTTAAACTTCAAACACTCATTAAAAATATTAAAAGAAAAAAATAAGAACGAGAGAAAACTGCTTGCAAGCACAACAATACTTCACGCGTGAGTGTAACATAAATATATAAACAACATATGATTAGTCAGATAATTTTTTTTTCTCTCTCTCTTTTCTTCCCCCTTCCCTCAATCATAAAATATCTTTTTCAAAAGTAGTCATTAACTTACATTTAAAACTTATTAGCCTAGAAAATATATATAAAAGGAAAGATGAAAAAAAAAGATCCTCCAAGTTTCTTAATTTTTCTCTTCTTCCTCCCCATCAATCTTCTCTCCTCTCGGCCAACCTTGTCCACATGAACTCTTTAGAAACATTATAGTACTGTGCTACAGACAACAAACATCGTTATTTGATTGCAAAGTTCTTGAGACACTTAGTACTGAGATCGCTGACTCCCCTAAACCATACAGAGTTCGTGGTCTGGATGGCTTCTTACCCCATTTGGACTCCACACCCATGCTAATTTCTTTTATTAACTACTTCAGGGTACTCCTGAAATCCCTGAAATTATGTGTCATTGTCTTTTTTTACTACATTCCTTGGAGGTTGCCAAGTCGTCCTTGAAGAGACCTTCTATGAAAAAAACCTGAGACGAGATACGGTATTTCAAGTACATCTGTTTTGGTGTAAGGATAGGATCTCAAACACGCTTGATGAAGTCTTGTACTGTTTTTTTGCACTTGCAGCCTTTTTCAATTTATCTAGGTGGTCTAACCAAGAGATGTTGTACCTAATAGTCGATGAGGCCACTTTGAAGGGCCCCGTCTTTTTTTCCTTTTGTATTGAATGAGTATTTCTGGAATTGATTCTTCAGCATCACCAATAAAGGATGAACCCCTCTTGCATTTGACATATGTTCAACTGTCACTACCCCCAAATTATCACTATTCACTATTTAAGGTAGATATATGGTAATCAGCTCATTTCCTTCGATTAG
>NW_027291622.1:0-443 GCF_016086655.4 Lepeophtheirus salmonis | reverse complement strand
ACACATTGAGTATTTAAAACCAGATTTATTCAGGAAAATCCAACATTTTTAAGTCCTTTATATTTTGGGGAATGGAAATATGGCTTCCCAGCTCCCTGGATCTGAACCCCTTGGACTACTATGTTTTGAGAGTCTTGGATTCCAATAAAAGTGCACATAATTCCACATTCTAGTAATTATATACTTATATAATTGCTAGATACGCAATAGGATATATATATTAGGGATTAAACAATAAGCTAAACCTACAGTTTTTTGTTTATTTGAAGTGTTTAATGAATTTTTTTTATTTAATTAACTCTGTAATAATTTCTTGTTTGTACAAATAAACTATTCTTAAATATAATTAACTTTCTCAAACCAAAATTGTTATAAGATATAAACGAATTATATAATAATATTATTGATGAATGTGTCATTTTTAGTAAGAAGTTGAGTTTGAA
>NW_027291621.1:0-1030 GCF_016086655.4 Lepeophtheirus salmonis | reverse complement strand
TAGGATGTATGGGCGGTGGTACTTAAGGATCCAGGGGTACGCCAAGTACATCATAGAACTTGAGGACTTGGAACTATATTTTTTGCTATTAGAGGGATTCCTTGGATATATTGGAGGAATTGCTTGAGTTGAATTCATTGCATCGAGGGGTTGTAAAGATGAAGTATGTCTTAATACAAAGTGTTATTGGTTGACACAATCCAAGAACTTGCATTGCCGTGTCGAAGATGCTAGAAGAATGCAGTTCATGCCATTCAAACCTGCAAGGGAATGTAAAAAAGTTAATAGATATGGTAGTCATTGACAAACAAAAAATAATAAGATTATATAGTACCCACAGATGATAGATTCAAGCTTAAAGAGCAAGCTTCTAGATCACTTAACAACGCCTGTAATCTTTATCAGCATCTAGGAGATCTGACATGAACTTTCTTTTTTTTTTGTTCTCTACCCTATATATATATTTCTCTCTCTCTATATATATATATACTGCTGAGGCTGAGGGTTGGTTTTTATAATTTTTCTAAAAAATTTCTGAAGTTCAAGTTTGTCGAATACCTTTTAATTGAAAAAACAAATCCTATAAAAATATACCTACCCCTACTTCTCGCAAAAAAAACAAAAACTCTACAGCATCGCTGTGGCTGAGGGTGCAGCTATTCTAAAATTGGAAGTATCAAAATGTCTGGTTGTGCTATTTACAATAGACTTTATAATTTCATGGTAACACATGATAGTCACAGATAGGGTAACCATTGACAAACTTTACTCTTTTGCCTGGTTATGTTCTCTTTTTACACCCTGTTAGGAGCACCGTAGGACTTTTTATATTTAGTCATGAATCCTCCAATTTTATGAGTTTAAATATATTGGCCTTATAAGTTTGTAGTTCTCTATAGTATAAAAGGTAGTCAAATTTGGAAGAAACTTATAGTGGCTAGGAAATAGGGTTTGGGGGAACTGAGGGGTCTTGACCCTCCAACTAAATAGAAGAATTAAATAGAATAAGTTTTGCTAATTACGTTCACTA
>NW_027291620.1:0-408 GCF_016086655.4 Lepeophtheirus salmonis | reverse complement strand
ACGAAAATAGAGTCAGTTGAAGTAATCATTAGTCAAAAGAGTACGTAATAAAAACCTCAAATGGTTGAAATGAGGATGAGTTCGAAGAGCAGCTTCTCAAACGGATCAGGTCACTTAATTATTTAATGGTATTATTGGCACACGCCTCTTTTTAATTTACAAGGACTTCAATTTCATTCAAGTCGCAAGTTTGATCATACAAACATATTTTTCTTTAAATACTTTATTTTTGCAAAATAAATCATAAATTACTTTACCAGCAGCTTTTATTTAAGGATTCCTTTAGCTTTATTCGATAAGTTTGGCCTTTTGAAGTTGAGGTTTGTTCTTGAACAACTGTAGTTTATTACTTCTTGATTAAAATCATCTTTGTTTTTTAGTCAAATATTCAAAATCATGAAAATACTG
>NW_027291619.1:0-3831 GCF_016086655.4 Lepeophtheirus salmonis | reverse complement strand
CTAATATAAGATTTATATTTATAACTTCATTTCGCTTCAATTTTAGTTTCACAGATAGAAAGTTCGTATCTTTTATTTATTCAAAGTCAAATTTTTACTCATATGTATTTAAAGTAACGACAACTCTTTTTTGCTTCAGTCAAAAAGATTGTTCCATGAAAGAAATTTCATGATGTGACAATGAGGAACAACATGAGTATTCATTGAATTTATACAATTTGACTGAATTGTATGGAACATATCTTTTTCATTTTTCGTCGAAGAAATAACAATGTAGTCGTATTAATGAAAAATGGCAGGCGTTTTGTATCTAGCATTGAGCGTGTATACAAGGTGCATATTTTGTTATTGGGCGCTATAGGGATTAAATTTCATTATTCATCACACCATATTATTTTTTTTCTCGAATCCTTATTAATATTCTTTCATTCTTGAGGAAAAAACATATTCATTGATATTTGTATAGAGTGTAAAAGTGTTCATAAAAAAACGTAGAGTAATACTAGGGATGGATTTATTTTCTACATATATTATTAAAACAATTTTTGTCGCCGACGTGTAACTAAACCAAGGGCGCCCGTAGGATTTTATTTGGGAGAAGGGGCTTGATTTTATAATATTTATAAAAAAAATTCCAAAATTTAAATTTTTGCTCAAAAGAATAATGTGATCGAAAGACAAAAAACTCCTGAAATATATTTTTAAAACATTTCCTCATTATAATTTTTTGTTTTTATATCCACAATTTTTCAAAAATGCCTGGATTAAAGAGAAGGTCACAGCCCCTACAGTCCCCTCCCCCCCCCTCTGGGGACACCCCTGTAAATACTACTTTTTAAACTAAAGTTATAAATCAAGTAGCAAAACGACCCTACTATCTATTGTAGATTCAATGAATTCCTACATATTTTTCTATGCTAGATGTCGCTTTTGATGACATAGAAGATCATTTAGGGGACACTGAGATAAATAATGAATGTTCCCTTTTTTTTGTACTTGACGTGAGAGTAAAATCATTTTTTCTTATTAATAAAGTGAACCCAGTAAATTGAAACACCAATAATTGAATTCTTACCCACTTCAAGAAATAATTGAATTGTTTTAAATAGAAAGTTGAGCCCTTAAACAATTATCATTTCAATTACATAGAATATGCTTTACCTTTTTTTCAATTTAGTAATTATTTGAAACATTTGCAATTGTCTCTGGTCTTATCCCATCCCAGAGGCGTCAGACCCTCATTATGCTTCCATAATACATCATATACATAATATGTATCGGATACCATTTCTACTAGTGAGCGAGAGCAAATCGATGGTCTATCTAACTAAGCTTTCAAAAATCAAATGCGGTTATAAACACCAACTCAGCAATTTTTTCCATCTGTTACATCAATATTAGACACTATCTAAACTAAAACTTTTATTTTTGAAGGAAACAGTCAATCTCATGCAAATTGTATTTCATTATATATTGGGCTCAACTATCAAGAAATCATTAAATATTTTAGGTCATTGAAATGATAATTGTTAAGAGGTTAAACTTTTTATTTTTTGAAATGAGAAAAACATTACCTGTTCAAGCTTCAGTTTACCAGATTATAAGACAAAAAATAAAGAAATGAAAGAAATCAAGAATTATTCTTGCTGCATTTTGGTAAATATCTTTCCACACTTTTTATACATACTGCTGTTTGCTCAACTGTCAAGTCATGGTCAAAAATCCTTTGTCTTATTCTCTCTTCTTTATTATCTTCTATGTGATGTAATTCAAAAATAATTAGACTAGAAAATTTCAATTTTGAGGTCAAAAAAGCCGTAGTGGGCCAAGTACATTTTTGACCTCATATGTGTGATATAAAAAAAATCATGTTTATTATGTTTCAGCTTAACAATACTGTGGAGAAGTCCAAATATAAAGGAAGAAACAGTGTCAATTGTATAATATCCATAATTTTTTATTTTTTAATCTGAAGAAACGAGTAGCTAAAGGATGTGTATATAGTGAGCGAAAAAATGAGATTAGGAACAAATTTTGAAGCATATTACATAATATGGCTGACATTAATATTGTCCTTATTTAATCGGTTCAGTCTAGTCTTATGACTGATTATGTCATTCCTGAGGACTGGTCCTTCGGACAGACAATACTAGAACGGATTAAAAAAAAAGGAAGAAATAAGGTTGAGTGATTCCATCAAGAGCCAAACTTTATAAGTTTTAGGACTGATATGCAGGTTTGAACTAGACTGGACCAAGATTGAACTAGTCTTCAAAAATAAGGACTGATACAACACTATTAAATTAATTTTACTTATATTAACCCTACCTGATCCCACTTTCAAAAATCTGATTTTATGGGTAGCCTAATTTAGACAGAAGCTCCTGAAACGGTATGATTTAATGTATTGAGCTAGTCTATTTACAAAATTTTATTTAATCTTTTTCTTTCAGTTTCAGGAACTTTAATTTGATTGATATTGTCACGCTTTATATTTTTTAAAGCATACAGGCACTTATAAGAATTTCTGAAACTTATACAGTTTAACATCCCTTAGTATGGGCTACATGAAGTTATTAAGGAGTAGGTGCGCAGGGTCAAAGTTGAAAATCAAATTTTATAATCTTGGCAACTAAAGAGTTATGAGCCAATGTATGATTCTGTAGCAACTTATTTTAAATTTGTATAATGCTATATGTATATTTATTACTGTCTTGTCTAAATGGATAGGGCATTTATGTTTAGGCTACTCAGTGTAATTTTTATTTTACAATTGGGGTTACTTGATATTTTATGCACTTTTGTAAGGTGCTTTGACTGAAAAAAGATTGAGAAACGCTAATTCTGTTATTGATCACGTGGTCATCATTTCTCTACTTGGTTTTGGCTTATGCTCTCTCTTTAATCGAAGATCACGGTACTACTTAATTAGCATAAAAATGCACTATGTATTTTGTTGTCAGCTGTCGATTCCCTCGTCCTACTAGATACGTCATGCACGTTGTTCCCTTAGTTGTGTCACCCAACCTTTCCTCCAAAAATAAACTAAAAAAATAAAAGGTCCGAAATCATACATTAGTTAGCCAAAGAAGTTAATCATACCGACTGCCATTTATCTAATATCCCCGACAATAACTGTCCCATAACTTCTTCTTATTTTTTAAATGAATTGCATATTGTAAATTTTGTGATATTAAAATCTACATAGTACATATTGTACTATAATATTAAGTTGTAATATACTATTAAATTGTTGCTATATATTTGGATTTCTATATGATAGCCAAATTTATTCATATAAATAATAACACGGCCAATATATATATTAAATAAACGACAAGGGCTACACAAGAAAATGTATTCTGTTCTTTTGGAAACAGAGCATAAGTATAGATAGAAAAACTTGTTATTTATCAAAGAACAAAAATTATGAAATATGTATATTATTTCTGATAAATATATGATGAAATAATTAATAAGTAATCCAAAGGGACAGGATTACAATTTCTGGTGGATCCCTTGTCGTATATACAATATATTGGTTATCTTATTATTTCTGCAAAGTTCTTTTGCCCTGCACACACAAATACAAAAAAAGTAAATATCTACTTTTTCAATAAAATATTGACTTATTTGGCTAACTACCAGATAATTTCATTATTTCATATATTTCTTTTTTGATTAAAGGTTGCGTGATACAATAAAGGTAATGACGTAAGATATGCCCAGAACAACAAACAAGAAAAATAAAATGACCACATTCCACTACTAAATATAACTGATATTTTAAATATTATTTTACACACACCGCTATGCAGTATTTTTTTTACA
>NW_027291618.1:0-762 GCF_016086655.4 Lepeophtheirus salmonis | reverse complement strand
GGAAGGGGCATCTGTGCAATGAACGATCCTTCCATTATAGAAGATAATATCCATCGAGTTAGGCACACAGAGACGATATCCCTTGAGCAAAACATGATGGCGTGTTGCTAGGATATCCAAATCGACAAATATGATCTGCAAGGAAAAATGGATAGATGGAATCCAGGCGGAAGGGGAACATTTTAAAGACTTTTGACTAATAAAATTAATTATATTCAATATTACGAAGGTAAGCGGAAACCTTAGTCTTTATTAGAGGGAGATGTTGTACACAAGAACTATTAATAAATAATGAAGGAAAAAAGCGGAAAATCTACCAACTGTTTTCCTTTTCTAATCTCAAAACATTAATTTATTTGACCAAACATCCCATCTTTAATTATTATTGATTCACTACAATAATAATGGCTGTGAGTATAGATTTAAAAAAAAAGATTTTATGCCCACACAAGAGCTCTGTTACGAGAGGAATTGCAAGGCTTAAAAAGTTAATTGATTTTGTGGGAAAACAACCTAACCATGAGAGTACCAAACTTATAACAAATGAAATAGAAAAGATACTTAGAATCTTTAGAGGAAGCTGGTCAAAAGTTAGTTGAACACTCCTCTACAGATAAAATTCTTATGAAAGAAGTAACTGATGTCTTAACTACATTCTTTTGTAATTTAATGGATATAATTGGTCTTGCTCTGAATACAATTAGCTTGGAAAATAATGTATCGGTTAACTCTACAGTTGAATCTAGTTTCATTGTTGATATT
>NW_027291617.1:0-1896 GCF_016086655.4 Lepeophtheirus salmonis | reverse complement strand
ATCATAGACAACTATAGACCTATTGAGGGCACTGTTGTTATGTAGATATTTACAAGCAACTGCTGGTAAGATATATGTATAGCAATTAACCACTGAAGCGCCTATTTCGTCTTATAAATGATAAATTTATAAATACAATTTTAAAGAAGTAACAAAACGCAAAATTTAAATATAAATTATCCTTAAAATAGGCATAAAACTTTTTTTATTAGTATTTATGTGAGACTTTGTTCTTGCAACAAATGACTGAAAACTCGATTTTTATTTTCCCTTTTTCTTCAGTTAATTAAATTATCTTTCTCTATGAGACCAATAAATACTAATACTGAAAAAATTATTCGAGCACTAGACCCTCTTAGTAAATTCACCGACCTCAATAGTCTTATCTAATTAACATATAACGAATGAAGCAAATGTGAGGGGATGTACAAAAGGGCCGATGCTATTATTTTTCTTTTGTGAGTGATGGGATTCTTTTCAAATTTACTATAATCCTATTCTTTTATAAATGCTGAATTTGTGAAATAAAATTTTAGAAAACTGAAAAAAAGTATAAATAGAAATTATCGTTTCGACCCAAAACAACATTTAATAATGACATAATTTTTAAAACAATTATTGTTCATTTAAAAATTTCCATAACAACAAGAAAATAGATAATTTTTTTTTCTTTTCGACTAGCTTGAAATGCAAGTTTTTAGTAACGTAGACAAGGGGTCTGTGTTTATACTTAAAAAATCATCATTTACAATCAATTGTAATTTTTTGGAGATATTATCTATGTAAATATCTCAAGCATGCATCTCAGCGCACAGTGGTCTCCTTGATGTAATATAATAACGTCATTCATTTAATATTGCATTTTTTTTCGTACATATTGCATAAAAGAAAAAAATATATACAACTGATTATAAGTACATACTTTATAGGAAACTTTTCTTTCTAAAATAATAAATTATTAAGGTGACTATTGAAGTATGTAGGCTCCGCTGAAAATAGGTCATGTCTAAAAAAAACGAGACATACTGAACCTTTATTTAATAGTAAATACATTCATTAATTGAAAAAATATAATCCGATGTTTTTCGATAATCCATCTGCTTCAGTAGATTCCTTTATTCTATTAAATTAAATGAATCCTTACATTGATTTCATACGATAGGCCAGGAGCAAAGGAAACCATCCATTAACGGCAGTCATTTTGATGAAAAGGATGTCACATATTGATTACACCACTGTAGTTTTTTCAAGATGTCAATATTTTTATAGCAGTTCCGGTAAAAAACGTATTATGTCAATAGGGTGTAAATTCATACAAATTTTTTCTATTCATGGGCGTCGTTGGTTGGAAGGAGGGGGGATTATCTCTTTTAGCAAAAAAATTTGTAAGTGAAATTTTCTATAAAAATGAAGCCTCTTTGACATTTTTTAAAAAAAAAGTATAATCCTCTTTTTAGCAAAACATTTTGCTAGTGAAATCTTGCTATTGTTCTAATATTGTGACAATACTAATATTTTGTTATTGGTTTATGAAACATCCACTTACAGAGGCGACCGCTGGGTTTTTGTTTGAATTAAGAGCAGGCTCAAAAATTTGCTAATTTTTGCAAGCTATAAAAAAAATTTAATGTTTTAAACGTAATGGTGCAGCAACTTTCCTGTCCCAATACCAATTTAATAGAGTACCGTTATAAATGTGTCAGTACCCCAGTACCACTATAGCTCCGGTATACCAAACAACGCTACAAAAAATGAAACTCTTTGCTCATCCGATGCTAATGTAGCTAGGGTTGTCATGCCTTCTAATTTTGGTGAAATAGCTTTATATCTAAGAATGAAATATTGTCTAATTAAAGGTGAGTGTTAAAACCACGCCTGAGAAAATGTCATAAAAAC
>NW_027291616.1:0-2775 GCF_016086655.4 Lepeophtheirus salmonis | reverse complement strand
AGTGTTAGCGTTTCTATTGAAAACCCCTTTATATATAATGATATATACATATTTATGTTTATATTAGGGCTGGGACGGTGCGCTAAACTAGGCCTTTATCAATACGTGTATTGTATCATGATACAATATTTAAGTATTGAATGATATTATTATGATATATCATATAGTATTATTTACTATATATCTGATAGTCGATCGTTATTGAATTTAATTTATGAGGATTTGCATGGATCTTTCACAGGGAGTATTTGGATATATGGATCTGCATCCACTCATCCTTCGTCTTCCAAGGAATTCATATTTTCCCATTGGGATATCCGTGCAAGTTGGAACACTCCGTCTCATCTCAGATCTTCTATTCAACCTCAGGTTACACTCAGTCGAGGGATATCTCCTCTTTGTGCCTCACTCGCTGGATCTCATCTCCTTGAATACAGGGATGGTTCATAATGCAGACGTCCCTTAGCAGCAAAGTATCTCATAGTTACTTCTCACCTTTATGCTCAAGAAAACATCAATTACTCCAGATCTTCTATAGAGGCATCATATATGTACTTCTACGGGAGTTTCATAAAGCGAAATAATAATCGGATCAAGGGCTCAATAAGGAACAATGAGAATTCTCATCCTCCATCCACAGTTCCTTCATTGAAATTCTTAAGTCTCTCATTGATAAGAGTCCTTCAGTGTGTTTGATGCATATAACGCATGCGGCATGAATCACTAGCCTCTATCACACTCATTTCAACTTCACTTATATATGATGGAATTCGCGCTGTAGTGTCTACGTGAATAATTATACATTCTGAATACTCAAAGTCTTACTCCTGATTTCATCATACTTGTAATTTTTTTTAGAAGGAAAACAAGGGGAAGGCTATCTTAAACTCTCTATCTCGATATATTGGTCTGCAAATCATATTATGTGGATAAATAGTTCTTGGGAACTTTTAAGTGATTATGCGATAGAAAAAGTGAATCCTTAACTTCTGTACACTTCTACAGGAATATCTGAATTTCATTGCAATTTTTAGAACTTATTATTTTCTAAATAGCTAAATTGCTTGTCACCATATTATAATATTACACTAATGAAGATCTATTTTCTCTACACAATTAATTATAGATAATAAATAAATGTTTTCCATAAGAGTTTATTAAATAAATGGTTTTATTTAAGAGAATAGTGAAAATCTAACGAAATAATAACACATTTTTTTCAGTTTTGAATAGACAAATAAATAAATTGTAACATTAGATTCCATATTTATAAGTTATCTGTTATATTGTTTTTTCATCTTATTGATACCTTCGATTATATTAAAAAAAAAAAGGCAATAAATAAAGAAGATCAATTCTGCTGTGTAAGGTACAGAATGTTTGAAGATGTGAGAAACTTATAAGGAGTCTGACTTCTCATTACTCCAATCCTTATACTATTTTGTCCAAGATGGGTTTACATTTTACTGATTCCGAGTAGTTATATACCGATTTAATGAAAAACGTATCCATTATTATGATCAATTCTGTTGCATATACTTAAGAGTAGACTTAGTATAGATTATACATATGTACACACAAAGTATAATTGAAAACCTAAATGGATTAGATTCTAAAAATATTAAAACAACTATAATAATGCTAAATTATATTATACATTAAACCTAATAGATTTGAACAGAAGGAACTAAACTATTATATCATTAAGATATACACATAATATTTGATTGAAGGTGATAAAAAACTAAATAATAACTTCATTGAGAATAAAATAGCAATTAAAAAATGTGAAAAGCCAAGTCTGCTACGAAAAGTGAAGAATCTTTCAAAGTATGGAGACTTCAAGGTTTTTTTAGAGTCCGATTTATCATGGCTCTGATTCCAATCCCTGTATACTATTCTTTTAGATGCAAGTTTTTATTTTACAGATTCTGAGTAACCATGCACTGAGCTAATGAAAAATGACAAACCAATGTATTACAAAAACTTATTGACTCTGATAAAAATTAGTACGAAGGTTCAACTGTAACATTGATTTTATACAATTTATGCTGGATATATAATATTGCAGAGTTGATAGATTGGTAATGAAGGGATGTGTAACATTTTCCCTTTCCCGTTCGTCTGCATTCCTGGAGATGTATAAAATTTCTAGAGATGAATTGTTTGTCTCATATTGGAGAACTCTCATTACATGTTAAAGATTTTTCCTTCTTAAGGCTTTCAGTCCTCATCACAGATATAACGTTGTCCAGAAAACATGAAAGGGGTACTATCAGTACCTGTAGTCGCGAGGTAACGTGAAGCTAACTTGGAAGCATTAAAATCTTTTTAAATTATCAATCCACTATACCACTGAGTTTTTGTCAATTGGAAAGTATTTTGTCATTTTGTGAGTTATTATCTGGTTTTTTCTATATAAAAACATAAATTATTTATACAAAACAGGATGCTTATTTGTTAAAATCTTATTCACAATCTAAATCTATTGATGTAGGAAAATAAAATATTTTATATCTATATACGTACTGAAACAAAGGGTAGTACCAAACCGAACTATGAAACAACCCAGTACCATACGAGTCCTTATACAGGAGCAGGGGATCAGATTGTCGCCTACTTTAAACCTTGATAACTTGAAGACGGCATTATCAAATAAAAACCGGTTACCAAATAGGAAAGCTATTATCGTCAGCTGACGATACGTAGTTCAGTTAGCATCATGCCGTCATCATATGAGGAGATAAAGAGCTATAAGTGGAACGAGGAGCTTTC
>NW_027291615.1:0-546 GCF_016086655.4 Lepeophtheirus salmonis | reverse complement strand
TGTGCCCTCAAAAAATTTCACTCACGTTATATAATACTTTTTAAGTGTCATTTAGTTCTTCTTCACTAATTTTTAAATTACTTGATTCAATTTTTGATAACAAGTTGTTTTCACATCTTCCTTCAACTCTGTCTCAAGTCTTTGCCCTCAAATGTATTTTAAATATTTTACCGAGTGCAATTTGAGTCCTCGGCAATTTTGAGTTCATTTAGTCTATGTTATGCTATAGTGTCATAACTTCTGAAGGTTCTTCTTGAGTTCAACACAAATTAGTTATAATAAATCCATAGGATGTGGAAATCCGATTTAATCGGTAAAACTTGAGAATCGGTTTTATATACTGGGCCGTAAGTATTTATAGCAGTAAATATACTTTTAAGAGGTTTTGTGGCAACCAATCTGATTGTTTCGTATTTATTGTTAAAATAAACAAAAATTCTTCCTGTGAAGAGCGTAACAATTTCCACACGTGAGACCATGTCAATCAGGAAACAAGAGGATCGAAATGGCAGCCCTCCTCCGAGCGGGAGTGCCTCATAACAACAT